>NW_027064789.1:0-24489 GCF_032884065.1 Artemia franciscana
TGATTCTAGCTAGTCTATCTACTATTTCTATGAGTCATATGCAAGACGTCATTTTAGAAAAGACTTTTTCACTATTCAATAAATAGATTCAAATCTATTTGAATCTAGAATCAAACTTTCTGTTTGATTCTAATAGAATCAATAGAATAGCACTAGTTCGTATGTGACGTCTTGCATATGGTTCTAGAATTCTAATCTATTGATTCTAGACCAGCTAGAATCAATAGTAGATAGAACAGTGAAAGTTTGATTCTAGCTAGTCTATCTACTATTTCTATGAGTCCTATGCAAGACGTCATTTTAGAAAAGACTTTTTCACTATTCAATAAATAGATTCAAATCTATTTGAATCTAGAATCAAACTTTCTGTTTGATTCTAATAGAATCAATAGAATAGCACTAGTCCGTATGTGACGTCTTGCATATGGTTCTAGAATTCTAATCTATTGATTCTAGCTAGTTTATCTAATATTTCTATGAGTCATATGCAAGACGTCATTTTAGAAAAGACTTTTTCACTATTCAATAAATAGATTCAAATCTATTTGAATCTAGAATCAAACTTTCTGTTTGATTCTAATAGAATCAATAGAATAGCACTAGTTCGTATGTGACGTCTTGCATATGGTTCTAGAATTCTAATCTATTGATTCTAGACCAGCTAGAATCAATAGTAGATAGAACAGTGAAAGTTTGATTCTAGCTAGTCTATCTACTATTTCTATGAGTCATATGCAAGACGTCATTTTAGAAAAGACTTTTTCACTATTCAATAAATAGATTCAAATCTATTTGAATCTAGAATCAAACTTTCTGTTTGATTCTAATAGAATCAATAGAATAGCACTAGTTCGTATATGACGTCTTGCATATGGTTCTAGAATTCTAATCTATTGATTCTAGCTAGTCTTTCTACTATTTCTATGAGTCATATGCAAGACGTCATTTTAGAAAAGACTTTTTCACTATTCAATAAATAGATTTCAAATCTATTTGAATCTAGAATCAAACTTTCTGTTTGATTCTAATAGAATCAATAGAATAGCACTAGTTCGTATGTGACGTCTTGCATATGGTTCTAGAATTCTAATCTATTGATTCTAGACCAGCTAGAATCAATAGTAGATAGAACAATGAAAGTTTGATTCTAGCTAGTCTATCTACTATTTCTATGAGTCATATGCAAGACGTCATTTTAGAAAAGACTTTTTCACTATTCAATAAATAGATTCAAATCTATTTGAATCTAGAATCAAAGTTTCTGTTTGATTCTAATAGAATCAATAGAATAGCACTAGTTCGTATGTGACGTCTTGCATATGGTTCTAGAATTCTAATCTATTGATTCTAGCCTAGTCTATCTACTATTTCTATGAGTCATATGCAAGACGTCATTTTAGAAAAGACTTTTTCACTATTCAATAAATAGATTCAAATCTATTTGAATCTAGAATCAAACTTTCTGTTTGATTCTAATAGAATCAATAGAATAGCACTAGTTCGTATGTGACGTCTTGCATATGGGTTCTAGAATTCTAATCTATTGATTCTAGACCAGCTAGAATCAATAGTAGATAGAACAGTGAAAGTTTGATTCTAGCTAGTCTATCTACTATTTCTATGAGTCCTATGCAAGACGTCATTTTAGAAAAGACTTTTTCACTATTCAATAAATAGATTCAAATCTATTTGAATCTAGAATCAAACTTTCTGTTTGATTCTAATAGAATCAATAGAATAGCACTAGTCCGTATGTGACGTCTTGCATATGGTTCTAGAATTCTAATCTATTGATTCTAGCTAGTTTATCTAATATTTCTATGAGTCAAATGCAAGACGTCATTTTAGAAAAGACTTTTTCACTATTCAATAAATAGATTCAAATCTATTTGAATCTAGAATCAAACTTTCTGTTTGATTCTAATAGAATCAATAGAATAGCACTAGTTCGTATGTGACGTCTTGCATATGGTTCTAGAATTCTAATCTATTGATTCTAGACCAGCTAGAATCAATAGTAGATAGAACAGTGAAAGTTTGATTCTAGCTAGTCTATCTACTATTTCTATGAGTCATATGCAAGACGTCATTTTAGAAAAGACTTTTTCACTATTCAATAAATAGATTCAAATCTATTTGAATCTAGAATCAAACTTTCTGTTTGATTCTAATAGAATCAATAGAATAGCACTAGTTCGTATATGACGTCTTGCATATGGTTCTAGAATTCTAATCTATTGATTCTAGCTAGTCTTTCTACTATTTCTATGAGTCATATGCAAGACGTCATTTTAGAAAAGACTTTTTCACTATTCAATAAATAGATTCATATCTATTTGAATCTAGAATCAAACTTTCTGTTTGATTCTAATAGAATCAATAGAATAGCACTAGTTCGTATGTGACGTCCTGCATATGGTTCTAGAATTCTAATCTATTGATTCTAGACCAGCTAGAATCAATAGTAGATAGAACAGTGAAAGTTTGATTCTAGCTAGTCTATCTACTATTTCTATGAGTCATATGCAAGATGTCATTTTAGAAAAGACTTTTTCACTATTCAATAAATAGATTCAAATCTATTTGAATCTAGAATCAAACTTTCTGTTTGATTCTAATAGAATCAATAGAATAGCACTAGTTCGTATGTGACGTCTTGCATATGGTTCTAGAATTCTAATCTATTGATTCTAGCTAGTCTATCTACTATTTCTATGAGTCATATGCAAGACGTCATTTTAGAAAAGACTTTTTCACTATGCAATAAATAGATTCAAATCTATTTGAATCTAGAATCAAACTTTCTGTTTGATTCTAATAGAATCAATAGAATAGCACTAGTTCGTATGTGACGTCTTGTATATGGTTCTAGAATTCTAATCTATTGATTCTAAACCAGCTAGAATCAATAGTAGATAGAACAGTGAAAGTTTGATTCTAGCTAGTCTATCTACTATTTCTATGAGTCATATGCAAGACGTCATTTTAGAAAAGACTTTTTCACTATTCAATAAATAGATTCAAATCTATTTGAATCTAGTATCAAACTTTCTGTTTGATTCTAATAGAATCAATAGAATAGCACTAGTTCGTATGTGACGTCTTGCATATGGTTCTAGAATTCTAATCTATTGATTCTAGCTAGTCTATCTACTATTTCTATGAGTCATATGCAAGACGTCATTTTAGAAAAGACTTTTTCACTATTCAATAAATAGATTCAAATCTATTTGAATCTAGAATCAAACTTTCTGTTTGATTCTAATACAATCAATAGAATAGCACTAGTTCGTATGTGACGTCTTGCATATGGTTCTAGAATTCTAATCTATTGATTCTAGACCAGCTAGAATCAATAGTAGATAGAACAGTGAAAGTTTGATTCTAGCTAGTCTATCTACTATTTCTATGAGTCATATGCAAGACGTCATTTTAGAAAAGACTTTTTCACTATTCAATAAATAGATTCAAATCTATTTGAATCTAGAATCAAACTTTCTGTTTGATTCTAATAGAATCAATAGAATAGCACTAGTTCGTATGTGACGTCTTGCATATGGTTCTAGAATTCTAATCTATTGATTCTAGCTAGTCTATCTACTATTTCTATGAGTCATATGCAAGACGTCATTTTAGAAAAGACTTTTTCACTATTCAATAAATAGATTCAAATCTATTTGAATCTAGAATCAAACTTTCTGTTTGATTCTAATAGAATCAATAGAATAGCACTAGTTCGTATGTGACGTCTTGCATATGGTTCTAGAATTCTAATCTATTGATTCTAGACCAGCTAGAATCAATAGTAGATAGAACAGTGAAAGTTTGATTCTAGCTAGTCTATCTACTATTTCTATGAGTCATTTGCAAGACGTCATTTTAGAAAAGACTTTTTCACTATTCAATAAATAGATTCAAATCTATTTGAATCTAGAATCAAACTTTCTGTTTGATTCTAATAGAATCAATAGAATAGCACTAGTTCGTATGTGACGTCTTGCATATGGTTCTAGAATTCTAATCTATTGATTCTAGCTAGTCTATCTACTATTTCTATGAGTCATATGCACGACGTCATTTTAGAAAAGACTTTTTCACTATTCAATAAATAGATTCAAATCTATTTGAATCTAGAATCAAACTTTCTGTTTGATTCTAATAGAATCAATAGAATAGCACTAGTTCGTATGTGACGTCTTTCATATGGTTCTAGAATTCTAATCTATTGATTCTAGACCAGCTAGAATCAATAGTAGATAGAACAGTGAAAGTTTGATTCTAGCTAGTCTATCTACTATTTCTATGAGTCATATGCAAGACGTCATTTTAGAAAAGACTTTTTCACTATTCAATAAATAGATTCAAATCTATTTGAATCTAGAATCAAACTTTCTGTTTGATTCTAATAGAATCAATAGAATAGCACTAGTTCGTATGTGACGTCTTGCATATGGTTCTAGAATTCTAATCTATTGATTCTAGCTAGTCTATCTACTATTTCTATGAGTCATATGCAAGACGTCATTTTAGAAAAGACTTTTTCACTATTCAATAAAAAGATTCAAATCTATTTGAATCTAGAATCAAACTTTCTGTTTGATTCTAATAGAATCAATAGAGTAGCACTAGTTCGTATGTGACGTCTTGCATATGGTTCTAGAATTCTAATCTATTGATTCTAGACCAGCTAGAATCAATAGTAGATAGAAAAGTGAAAGTTTGATTCTAGCTAGTCTATCTACTATTTCTATGAGTCATATGCAAGACGTCATTTTAGAAAAGAGTTTTTCACTATTCAATAAATAGATTCAAATCTATTTGAATCTAGAATCAAACTTTCTGTTTGATTCTAATAGAATCAATAGAATAGCACTAGTTCGTATGTGACGTCTTGCATATGGTTCTAGAATTCTAATCTATTGATTCTAGCTAGTCTATCTACTATTTCTATGAGTCATATGCAAGACGTCATTTTAGAAAAGACTTTTTCACTATTCAATAAATAGATTCAAATCTATTTGAATCTAGAATCAAAGTTTCTGTTTGATTCTAATAGAATCAATAGAATAGCACTAGTTCGTATGTGACGTCTTGCATATGGTTCTAGAATTCTAATCTATTGATTCTAGCTAGTCTATCTACTATTTCTATGAGTCATATGCAAGACGTCATTTTAGAAAAGACTTTTTCACTATTCAATAAATAGATTCAAATCTATTTGAATCTAGAATCAAACTTTCTGTTTGATTCTAATAGAATCAATAGAATAGCACTAGTTCGTATGGGACGTCTTGCATATGGTTCTAGAATTCTAATCTATTGATTCTAGACCAGCTAGAATCAATAGTAGATAGAACAGTGAAAGTTTGATTCTAGCTAGTCTATCTACTATTTCTATGAGTCCTATGCAAGACGTCATTTTAGAAAAGACTTTTTCACTATTCAATAAATAGATTCAAATCTATTTGAATCTAGAATCAAACTTTCTGTTTGATTCTAATAGAATCAATAGAATAGCACTAGTTCGTATGTGACGTCTTGCATATGGTTCTAGAATTCTAATCTATTGATTCTAGCTAGTCTATCTACTATTTCTATGAGTCATATGCAAGACGTCATTTTAGAAAAGACTTTTTCACTATTCAATAAATAGATTCATATCTATTTGAATCTAGAATCAAACTTTCTGTTTGATTCTAATAGAATCAATAGAATAGCACTAGTTCGTATGTGACGTCCTGCATATGGTTCTAGAATTCTAATCTATTGATTCTAGACCAGCTAGAGTCAATAGTAGATAGAACAGTGAAAGTTTGATTCTAGCTAGTCTATCTACTATTTCTATGAGTCATATGCAAGATGTCATTTTAGAAAAGACTTTTTCACTATTCAATAAATAGATTCAAATCTATTTGAATCTAGAATCAAACTTTCTGTTTGATTCTAATAGAATCAATAGAATAGCACTAGTTCGTATGTGACGTCTTGCATATGGTTCTAGAATTCTAATCTATTGATTCTAGCTAGTCTATCTACTATTTCTATGAGTCATATGCAAGACGTCATTTTAGAAAAGACTTTTTCACTATGCAATAAATAGATTCAAATCTATTTGAATCTAGAATCAAACTTTCTGTTTGATTCTAATAGAATCAATAGAATAGCACTAGTTCGTATGTGACGTCTTGTATATGGTTCTAGAATTCTAATCTATTGATTCTAAACCAGCTAGAATCAATAGTAGATAGAACAGTGAAAGTTTGATTCTAGCTAGTCTATCTACTATTTCTATGAGTCATATGCAAGACGTCATTTTAGAAAAGACTTTTTCACTATTCAATAAATAGATTCAAATCTATTTGAATCTAGAATCAAACTTTCTGTTTGATTCTAATAGAATCAATAGAATAGCACTAGTTCGTATGTGACGTCTTGCATATGGTTCTAGAATTATAATCTATTGATTCTAGCTAGTCTCTCTACTATTTCTATGAGTCATATGCAAGACGTCATTTTAGAAAAGACTTTTTCACTATTCAATAAATAGATTCAAATCTATTTGAATCTAGAATCAAACTTTCTGTTTGATTCTAATACAATCAATAGAATAGGACTAGTTCGTATGTGACGTCTTGCATATGGTTCTAGAATTCTAATCTATTGATTCTAGACCAGCTAGAATCAATAGTAGATAGAACAGTGAAAGTTTGATTCTAGCTAGTCTATCTACTATTTCTATGAGTCATATGCAAGACGTCATTTTAGAAAAGACTTTTTCACTATTCAATAAATAGATTCAAATCTATTTGAATCTAGAATCAAACTTTCTGTTTGATTCTAATAGAATCAATAGAATAGCACTAGTTCGTATGTGACGTCTTGCATATGGTTCTAGAATTCTAATCTATTGATTCTAGCTAGTCTATCTACTATTTCTATGAGTCATATGCAAGACGTCATTTTAGAAAAGACTTTTTCACTATTCAATAAATAGATTCAAATCTATTTGAATCTAGAATCAAACTTTCTGTTTGATTCTAATAGAATCAATAGAATAGCACTAGTTCGTATGTGACGTCTTGCATATGGTTCTAGAATTCTAATCTATTGATTCTAGACCAGCTAGAATCAATAGTAGATAGAACAGTGAAAGTTTGATTCTAGCTAGTCTATCTACTAGTTCTATGAGTCATATGCAAGACGTCATTTTAGAAAAGACTTTTTCACTATTCAATAAATAGATTCAAATCTATTTGAATCTAGAATCAAACTTTCTGTTTGATTCTAATAGAATCAATAGAATAGCACTAGTTCGTATGTGACGTCTTGCATATGGTTCTAGAATTCTAATCTATTGATTCTAGCTAGTCTATCTACTATTTCTATGAGTCATATGCAAGACGTCATTTTAGAAAAGATTTTTTCACTATTCAATAAATAGATTCAAATCTATTTGAATCTAGAATCAAACTTTCTGTTTGATTCTAATAGAATCAATAGAATAGCACTAGTTCGTATGTGACGTCTTGCATATGGTTCTAGAATTCTAATCTATTGATTCTAGACCAGCTAGAATCAATAGTAGATAGAACAGTGAAAGTTTGATTCTAGCTAGTCTATCTACTATTTCTATGAGTCATTTGCAAGACGTCATTTTAGAAAAGACTTTTTCACTATTCAATAAATAGATTCAAATCTATTTGAATCTAGAATCAAACTTTCTGTTTGATTCTAATAGAATCAATAGAATAGCACTAGTTCGTATGTGACGTCTTGCATATGGTTCTAGAATTCTAATCTATTGATTCTAGCTAGTCTATCTACTATTTCTATGAGTCATATGCACGACGTCATTTTAGAAAAGACTTTTTCACTATTCAATAAATAGATTCAAATCTATTTGAATCTAGAATCAAACTTTCTGTTTGATTCTAATAGAATCAATAGAATAGCACTAGTTCGTATGTGACGTCTTGCATATGGTTCTAGAATTCTAATCTATTGATTCTAGCTAGTCTATCTACTATT
The DNA here is from genome assembly GCF_032884065.1 of Artemia franciscana. Lineage (NCBI taxonomy): Eukaryota > Metazoa > Arthropoda > Branchiopoda > Anostraca > Artemiidae > Artemia > Artemia franciscana. Next base: position 8,029 of record NW_027064789.1, read on the forward strand.
TCTATGAGTCATATGCAAGACGTCATTTTAGAAAAGACTTTTTCACTATTCAATAAATAGATTCAAATCTATTTGAATCTAGAATCAAACTTTCTGTTTGATTCTAATAGAATCAATAGAGTAGCACTAGTTCGTATGTGACGTCTTGCATATGGTTCTAGAATTCTAATCTATTGATTCTAGACCAGCTAGAATCAATAGTAGATAGAACAGTGAAAGTTTGATTCTAGCTAGTCTATCTACTATTTCTATGAGTCATATGCAAGACGTCATTTTAGAAAAGACTTTTTCACTATTCAATAAATAGATTCAAATCTATTTGAATCTAGAATCAAACTTTCTGTTTGATTCTAATAGAATCAATAGAATAGCACTAGTTCGTATGTGACGTCTTGCATATGGTTCTAGAATTCTAATCTATTGATTCTAGCTAGTCTATCTACTATTTCTATGAGTCATATGCAAGACGTCATTTTAGAAAAGACTTTTTCACTATTCAATAAATAGATTCAAATCTATTTGAATCTAGAATCAAACTTTCTGTTTGATTCTAATAGAATCAATAGAGTAGCACTAGTTCGTATGTGACGTCTTGCATATGGTTCTAGAATTCTAATCTATTGATTCTAGACCAGCTAGAATCAATAGTAGATAGAACAGTGAAAGTTTGATTCTAGCTAGTCTATCTACTATTTCTATGAGTCATATGCAAGACGTCATTTTAGAAAAGACTTTTTCACTATTCAATAAATAGATTCAAATCTATTTGAATCTAGAATCAAACTTTCTGTTTGATTCTAATAGAATCAATAGAATAGCACTAGTTCGTATGTGACGTCTTGCATATGGTTCTAGAATTCTAATCTATTGATTCTAGCTAGTCTATCTACTATTTCTATGAGTCATATGCAAGACGTCATTTTAGAAAAGACTTTTCACTATTCAATAAATAGATTCAAATCTATTTGAATCTAGAATCAAACTTTCTGTTTGATTCTAATAGAATCAATAGAATAGCACTAGTTCGTATGTGACGTCTTGCATATGGTTCTAGAATTCTAATCTATTGATTCTAGACCAGCTAGAATCAATAGTAGATAGAACAGTGAAAGTTTGATTCTAGCTAGTCTATCTACTATTTCTATGAGTCATATGCAAGACGTCATTTTAGAAAAGACTTTTTCACTATTCAATAAATAGATTCAAATCTATTTGAATCTAGAATCAAAGTTTCTGTTTGATTCTAATAGAATCAATAGAATAGCACTAGTTCGTATGTGACGTCTTGCATATGGTTCTAGAATTCTAATCTATTGATTCTAGCTAGTCTATCTACTATTTCTATGAGTCATATGCAAGACGTCATTTTAGAAAAGACTTTTTCACTATTCAATAAATAGATTCAAATCTATTTGAATCTAGAATCAAACTTTCTGTTTGATTAAAATAGAATCAATAGAATAGCACTAGTTCGTATGTGACGTCTTGCATATGGTTCTAGAATTCTAATCTATTGATTCTAGACCAGCTAGAATCAATAGTAGATAGAACAGTGAAACTTTGATTCTAGCTAGTCTATCTACTATTTCTATGAGTCCTATGCAAGACGTCATTTTAGAAAAGACTTTTTCACTATTCAATAAATAGATTCAAATCTATTTGAATCTAGAATCAAACTTTCTGTTTGATTCTAATAGAATCAATAGAATAGCACTAGTCCGTATGTGACGTCTTGCATATGGTTCTAGAATTCTAATCTATTGATTCTAGCTAGTTTATCTAATATTTCTATGAGTCATATGCAAGACGTCATTTTAGAAAAGACTTTTTCACTATTCAATAAATAGATTCAAATCTATTTGAATCTAGAATCAAACTTTCTGTTTGATTCTAATAGAATCAATAGAATAGCACTAGTTCGTATGTGACGTCTTGCATATGGTTCTAGAATTCTAATCTATTGATTCTAAACCAGCTAGAATCAACAGTAGATAGAACAGTCAAAGTTTGATTCTAGCTAGTCTATCTACTATTTCTATGAGTCATATGCAAGACGTCATTTTAGAAAAGACTTTTTCTCTATTCAATAAATAGATTCAAATCTATTTGAATCTAGAATCAAACTTTCTGTTTGATTCTAATAGAATCAATAGAATAGCACTAGTTCGTATGTGACGTCTTGCATATGGTTCTAGAATTCTAATCTATTGATTCTAGCTAGTCTATCTACTATTTCTATGAGTCATATGCAAGACGTCATTTTAGAAAAGACTTTTTCACTATTCAATAAATAGATTCAAATCTATTTGAATCTAGAATCAAACTTTCTGTTTGATTCTAATAGCATCAATAGAATAGCACTAGTTCGTATGTGACGTCTTGCATATGGTTCGAGAATTCTAATCTATTGATTCTAGACCAGCTAGAATCAATAGTAGATAGAACAGTGAAAGTTTGATTCTACCTAGTCTATCTACTATTTCTATGAGTCATATACAAGACGTCATTTTAGAAAAGACTTTTTCACTATTCAATAAATAGATTCAAATCTATTTGAATCTAGAATCAAACTTTCCGTTTGATTCTAATAGAATCAATAGAATAGCACTAGTTCGTATCTGACGTCTTACATATGGTTCTAGAATTCTAATCAATTGATTCTAGCTAGTCTATCTACTATTTCTATGAGTCATATGCAAGACGTCATTTTAGAAAAGACTTTTTCACTATTCAATAAATAGATTCAAATCTATATGAATCTAGAATCAAACTTTCTGTTTGATTCTAATAGAATCAATAGAATAGCACTAGTTCGCATGTGACGTCTTGCATATGGTTCTAGAATTCTAATCTATTGATTCTAGCTAGTCTATCTACTATTTCTATGAGTCATATGCAAGACGTCATTTTAGAAAAGACTTTTTCACTATTCAATAAATAGATTTAAATCTATTTGAATCTAGAATCAAACTTTCTGTTTAATTCTAATAGAATCAATAGAATAGCACTAGTTCGTATGTAACGTCTTGCATATGGTTCTAGAATTCTAATCTATTGATTCAAGACCAGCTAGAATCAATAGTAGATAGAACAGTGAAAGTTTGATTCTAGCTAGTCTATCTACTATTTCTATGAGTCATATTCAAGACGTCATTTTAGAAAAGACTTTTTCACTATTCAATAAATAGATTCAAATCTATTTGAATCTAGAATCAAACTTTCTGTTTGATTCTAATAGAATCAATAGAATAGCACTAGTTCGTATGTGACGTCTTGCATATGGTTCTAGAATTCTAATCTATTGATTCTAGCTAGTCTATCTACTATTTCTATGAGTCATATGCAAGACGTCATTTTAGAAAAGACTTTTTCACTATTCAATAAATAGATTCAAATCTATTTGAATCTAGAATCAAACTTTCTGTTTGATTCAAATAGAATCAATAGAATAGCACTAGTTCGTATGTGACGTCTTGCATATGGTTCTAGAATTCTAATCTATTGATTCTAGACCAGCTAGAATCAATAGTAGATAGAACAGTGAAAGTTTGATTCTAGCTAGTCTATCTACTATTTCAATGAGTCATATGCAAGACGTCATTTTAGAAAAGACTTTTTCACTATTCAATAAATAGATTCAAATTTATTTGAATCTAGAATCAAACTTTCTGTTTGATTCTAATAGAATCAATAGAATAGCACTAGTTCGTATGTGACGTCTTGCATATGGTTCTAGATTTCTAATCTATTGATTCTAGCTAGTCTATCTACTATTTCTATGAGTAATATGCAAGACGTCATTTTAGAAAAGACTTTTTCACTATTCAATAAATAGATTCAAATCTATTTGAATATAGAATCAAACTTTCTGTTTGATTCTAATAGAATCAATAGAATAGCACTAGTTCGTATGTGACGTCTTGCATATGGTTCTAGAATTCTAATCTATTGATTCTAGGCCAGCTAGAATCAATAGTAGATAGAACAGTGAAAGTTTGATTCTAGCTAGTCTATCTACTATTTCTATGAGTCATATGCAAGACGTCATTTTAGAAAAGACTTTTTCACTATTCAATAAATAGATTCAAATCTATTTGAATCTAGAATCAAACTTTCTGTTTGATTCTAATAGAATCAATAGAATAGCACTAGTTCGTATGTGACGTCTTGCATATGGTTCTAGAATTCTAATCTATTGATTCTAGCTAGTCTGTCTACTATTTCTATGAGTCATATGCAAGACGTCATTTTAGAAAAGACTTTTTCACTATTCAATAAATAGATTCAAATCTATTTGAATCTAGAATCAAACTTTCTGTTTGATTCTAATAGAATCAATAGAATAGCACTAGTTCGTATGTGACGTCTTGCATATGGTTCTAGAATTCTAATCTATTGATTCTAGACCAGCTAGAATCAATAGTAGATAGAACAGTGAAAGTTTGATTCTATCTAGTCTATCTACTATTTCTATGAGTCATATGCAAGACGTCATTTTAGAAAAGACTTTTTCACTATTCAATAAATAGATTCAAATCTATATGAATCTAGAATCAAACTTTCTGTTTGATTCTAATAGAATCAATAGAATAGCACTAGTTCGCATGTGACGTCTTGCATATGGTTCTAGAATTCTAATCTATTGATTCTAGCTAGTCTATCTACTATTTCTATGAGTCATATGCAAGACGTCATTTTAGAAAAGACTTTTTCACTATTCAATAAATAGATTTAAATCTATTTGAATCTAGAATCAAACTTTCTGTTTAATTCTAATAGAATCAATAGAATAGCACTAGTTCGTATGTAACGTCTTGCATATGGTTCTAGAATTCTAATCTATTGATTCAAGACCAGCTAGAATCAATAGTAGATAGAACAGTGAAAGTTTGATTCTAGCTAGTCTATCTACTATTTCTATGAGTCATATTCAAGACGTCATTTTAGAAAAGACTTTTTCACTATTCAATAAATAGATTCAAATCTATTTGAATCTAGAATCAAACTTTCTGTTTGATTCTAATAGAATCAATAGAATAGCACTAGTTCGTATGTGACGTCTTGCATATGGTTCTAGAATTCTAATCTATTGATTCTAGCTAGTCTATCTACTATTTCTATGAGTCATATGCAAGACGTCATTTTAGAAAAGACTTTTTCACTATTCAATAAATAGATTCAAATCTATTTGAATCTAGAATCAAACTTTCTGTTTGATTCAAATAGAATCAATAGAATAGCACTAGTTCGTATGTGACGTCTTGCATATGGTTCTAGAATTCTAATCTATTGATTCTAGACCAGCTAGAATCAATAGTAGATAGAACAGTGAAAGTTTGATTCTAGCTAGTCTATCTACTATTTCAATGAGTCATATGCAAGACGTCATTTTAGAAAAGACTTTTTCACTATTCAATAAATAGATTCAAATTTATTTGAATCTAGAATCAAACTTTCTGTTTGATTCTAATAGAATCAATAGAATAGCACTAGTTCGTATGTGACGTCTTGCATATGGTTCTAGATTTCTAATCTATTGATTCTAGCTAGTCTATCTACTATTTCTATGAGTAATATGCAAGACGTCATTTTAGAAAAGACTTTTTCACTATTCAATAAATAGATTCAAATCTATTTGAATATAGAATCAAACTTTCTGTTTGATTCTAATAGAATCAATAGAATAGCACTAGTTCGTATGTGACGTCTTGCATATGGTTCTAGAATTCTAATCTATTGATTCTAGGCCAGCTAGAATCAATAGTAGATAGAACAGTGAAAGTTTGATTCTAGCTAGTCTATCTACTATTTCTATGAGTCATATGCAAGACGTCATTTTAGAAAAGACTTTTTCACTATTCAATAAATAGATTCAAATCTATTTGAATCTAGAATCAAACTTTCTGTTTGATTCTAATAGAATCAATAGAATAGCACTAGTTCGTATGTGACGTCTTGCATATGGTTCTAGAATTCTAATCTATTGATTCTAGCTAGTCTGTCTACTATTTCTATGAGTCATATGCAAGACGTCATTTTAGAAAAGACTTTTTCACTATTCAATAAATAGATTCAAATCTATTTGAATCTAGAATCAAACTTTCTGTTTGATTCTAATAGAATCAATAGAATAGCACTAGTTCGTATGTGACGTCTTGCATATGGTTCTAGAATTCTAATCTATTGATTCTAGCTAGTCTATCTACTATTTCTATGAGTCATATGCCAGACGTCATTTTAGAAAAGACTTTTTCACTATTCAATAAATAGATTCAAATCTATTTGAATCTAGAATCAAACTTTCTGTTTGATTCTAATAGAATCAATAGAATAGCACTACTTCGTATGTGGCGTCTTGCATATGGTTCTAGAATTCTAATCTATTGATTCTAGACCAGCTAGAATCAATAGTAGATAGAACAGTGAAAGTTTGATTCTAGCTAGTCTATCTACTATTTCTATGAGTCATATGCAAGACGTCATTTTAGAAAAGACTTTTTCACTATTCAATAAATAGATTCAAATCTATTTGAATCTAGAATCAAACTTTCTGTTTGATTCTAATAGAATCAATAGAATAGCACTAGTTCGTATGTGACGTCTTGCATATGGTTCTAGAATTCTAATCTATTGATTCTAGACCAGCTAGAATCAATAGTAGATAGAACAGTGAAAGTTTGATTCTAGCTAGTCTATCTACTATTTCTATGAGTCATATGCAAGACGTCATTTTAGAAAAGAATTTTTCACTATTCAATAAATAGATTCAAATCTATTTGAATCTAGAATCAAACTTTCTGTTTGATTCTAATAGAATCAATAGAATAGCACTAGTTCGTATGTGACGTCTTGCATATGGTTCTAGAATTCTAATCTATTGATTCTAGCTAGTCTATCTATTATTTCTATGAGTCATATGCAAGACGTCATTTTAGAAAAGACTTTTTCACTATTCAATAAATAGATTCAAATCTATTTGAATCTAGAATCAAACTTTCTGTTTGATTCTAATAGAATCAATAGAATAGCACTAGTTCGTATGTGACGTCTTGCATATGGTTCTAGAATTCTAATCTATTGATTCTAGACCAGCTAGAATCAATAGTAGATAGAACAGTGAAAGTTTGATTCTAGCTAGTCGATCTACTATTTCTATGAGTCATATGCAAGACGTCATTTTAGAAAGACTTTTTCACTATTCAATAAATAGATTCAAATCTATTTGAATCTAGAATCAAACTTTCTGTTTGATTCTAATAGAATCAATAGAATAGCACTAGTTCGTATGTGACGTCTTGCATATTGTCCAAGAATTCTAATCTATTGATTTTAGACCAGCTAGAATCAATAGTAGATAGAACAGTGAAAGTTTGATTCTAGCTAGTCTATCTACTATTTCTATGAGTCATATGCAAGATGTCATTTTAGAAAAGACTTTTTCACTATTCAATAAATAGATTCAAATCTATTTGAATCTAGAATCAAACTTTCTGTTTGATTCTAATAGAATCAATAAAATAGCACTAGTTCGTATGTGACGTCTTGCATATGGTTCTAGAATTCTAATCTATTGATTCTAGCTAGTCTATCTACTATTTCTATGAGTCATATGCAAGACGTCATTTTAGAAAAGACTTTTTCACTATTCAATAAATAGATTCAAATCTATTTGAATCTAGAATCAAAATTTCTGTTTGATTCTAATAGAATCAATAGAATAGCACTAGTTCGTATGTGACGTCTTGCATATGGTTCTAGAATTCTAATCTATTGATTCTAGACCAGCTAGAATCAATAGTAGATAGAACAGTGAAAGTTTGATTCTAGCTAGTCTATCTACTATTTCTATGAGTCATATGCAAGATGTCATTTTAGAAAAGACTTTTTCACTATTCAATAAATAGATTCAAATCTATTTGAATCTAGAATCAAACTCTCTGTTTGATTCCAATAGAATCAATAGAATAGCACTAATTCGTATTTGACGTCTTGCATATGGTTCTAGAATTCTAATCTATTGATTCTAGCTAGTCTATTTACTATTTCTATGAGTCATATGCAAGACGTCATTTTAGAAAAGACTTTTTCACTATTCTATAAATAGATTCAAATCTATTTGAATCTAGAATCAAACTTTCTGTTTGATTCTAATAGAATCAATAGAATAGCACTAGTTCGTATGTGACGTCTTGCATATGGTTCTAGAATTCTAATCTATTGATTCTAGACCAGCTAGAATCAATAGTTGATAGAACAGTGAAAGTTTGATTCTAGCTAGTCTATCTACTATTTCTATGAGTCAGATGCAAGACGTCATTTTAGAAAAGACTTTTTCACTATTCAATAAATAGATTCAAATCTATTTGAATCTAGAATCAAACTTTCTGTTTGATTCTAATAGAATCAATAGAATAGCACTACTTCGTATGTGACGTCTTGCATATGGTTCTAGAATTCTAATCTATTGATTCTAGCTAGTCTATCTACTATTTCTATGAGTCATATGCAAGACGTCATTTTAGAAAAGACTTTTTCACTATTCAATAAATATATTCAAATCTATTTGAATCTAGAATCAAACTTTCTGTTTGATTCTAATAGAATCAATAGAATAGCACTAGTTCGTATGTGACGTCTTGAATATGGTTCTAGAATTCTAATCTATTGATTCTAGACCAGCTAGAATCAATAGTAGATAGAACAGTGAAAGTTTGATTCTAGCTAGTCTATCTACTATTTCTATGAGTCATTTATTGAATAGTGAAAAAGTCTTTTCTAAAATGACGTCTTGCATATAACTCATAGAAATAGTAGATAGACTAGCTAGAATCAAACTTTCACTGTTCTATCTACTATTGATTCTAGCTGGTCTAGAATCAATAGATTAGAATTCTAGAACCATATGCAAGACGTCACATACGAACTAGTGCTATTCTATTGATTCTATTAGAATCAAAGAGAAAGTTTGATTCTAGATTTAAATAGATTTGAATCTATTTATTGAATAGTGAAAAAGTCTTTTCTAAAATGACGTCTTGCATATGACTCATAGAAATAGTAGATAGACTAGCTAGAATCAATAGATTAGAATTCTAGAACCATATGCAAGACGTCACATACGAACTAGTGCTATTCTATTGATTCTATTAGAATCAAACAGAAAGTTTTATTCTAGATTCAAATAGATTTTAATCTATTTATTGAATAGTGAAAAAGTCTTTTCTAAAATGACGTCTTGCATATGACTCATAGAAATAGTAGATAGACTAGCTAGAATCAAACTTTCACTGTTCTATCTACTATTGATTCTAGCTGGTCTAGAATCAATAGATTAGAATTCTAGAACCATATGCAAGACGTCACATACGAACTAGTGCTATTCTATTGATTCTATTAGAATCAAACAGAAAGTTTGATTCTAGATTCACATAGATTTGAATCTATTTATTGAATAGTGAAAAAGTCTTTTCTAAAATGACGTCTTGCATATGACTCATAGAAATAGTAGATAGACTAGCTAGAATCAAACTTTCACTGTTCTATCTACTATTGATTCTAGCTGGTCTAGAATCAATAGATTAGAATTCTAGAGCCATATGCAAGACGTCACATACGAACTAGTGCTATTCTATTGATTCTATTAGAATCAAACAGAAAGTTTGATTCTAGATTCAAATAGATTTGAATCTATTTATTGAATAGTGAAAAAGTCTTTTCTAAAATGACGTCTTGCATATGACTTATAGAAATAGTAGATAGACTAGCTAGAATCAATAGATTAGAATTCTAGAACCATATGCAAGACGTCACATACGAACTAGTGCTATTCTATTGATTCTATTAGAATCAAACAGAAAGTTTGATTCTAGATTCAAATAGATTTGAATCTATTTATTGAATAGTGAAAAAGTCTTTTCTAAAATGACGTCTTGCATATGACTCATAGAAATAGTAGATAGACTAGCTAGAATCAAACTTTCACTGTTCTATCTACTATTGATTCTAGCTGGTCAAGAATCAATAGATTAGAATTCTAGAACCATATGCAAGACGTCACATACGAACTAGTGCTATTCTATTGATTCTATTAGAATCAAACAGAAAGTTTGATTCTAGATTCAAATAGATTTGAATCTATTTATTGAATAGTGAAAAAGTCTTTTCTAAAATGACGTCTTGCATATGACTCATAGAAACAGTAGATAGACTAGCTAGAATCAATAGATTAGAATTCTAGAACCATATGCAAGACGTCACATACGAACTAGTGCTATTCTATTGATTCTATTAGAATCAAACAGAAAGTTTGATTCTAGATTCAAATAGATTTGAATCTATTTATTGAATAGTGAAAAAGTCTTTTCTAAAATGACGTCTTGCATATGACTCATAGAAATAGTAGATAGACTAGCTAGAATCAATAGATTAGAATTCTAGAACCATATGCAAGACGTCACATACGAACTAGTGCTATTCTATTGATTCTATTAGAATGAAACTGAAAGTTTGATTCTAGATTCAAATAGATTTGAATCTATTTATTGAATAGTGAAAAAGTCTTTTCTAAAATGACGTCTTGCATATGACTCATAGAAATAGTAGATAGACTAGCTAGAATCAAACTTTCACTGTTCTATCTACTATTGATTCTAGCTGGTCTAGAATCAATAGATTAGAATTCTAGAACCATATGCAAGACGTCACATACGAACTAGTGCTATTCTATTGATTCTATTAGAATCAAACAGAAAGTTTGATTCTAGATTTAAATAGATTTGAATCTATTTATTGAATAGTGAAAAAGTCTTTTCTAAAATGACGTCTTGCATATGACTCATAGAAATAGTAGATAGACTAGCTAGAATCAATAGATTAGAATTCTAGAACCATATGCAAGACGTCACATACGAACTAGTGCTATTCTATTGATTCTATTAGAATCAAACAGAAAGTTTTATTCTAGATTCAAATAGATTTTAATCTATTTATTGAATAGTGAAAAAGTCTTTTCTAAAATGACGTCTTGCATATGACTCATAGAAATAGTAGATAGACTAGCTAGAATCAAACTTTCACTGTTCTATCTACTATTGATTCTAGCTGGTCTAGAATCAATAGATTAGAATTCTAGAACCATATGCAAGACGTCACATACGAACTAGTGCTATTCTATTGATTCTATTAGAATCAAACAGAAAGTTTGATTCTAGATTCACATAGATTTGAATCTATTTATTGAATAGTGAAAAAGTCTTTTCTAAAATGACGTCTTGCATATGACTCATAGAAATAGTAGATAGACTAGCTAGAATCAAACTTTCACTGTTCTATCTACTATTGATTCTAGCTGGTCTAGAATCAATAGATTAGAATTCTAGAGCCATATGCAAGGACGTCACATACGAACTAGTGCTATTCTATTGATTCTATTAGAATCAAACAGAAAGTTTGATTCTAGATTCAAATAGATTTGAATCTATTTATTGAATAGTGAAAAAGTCTTTTCTAAAATGACGTCTTGCATATGACTTATAGAAATAGTAGATAGACTAGCTAGAATCAATAGATTAGAATTCTAGAACCATATGCAAGACGTCACATACGAACTAGTGCTATTCTATTGATTCTATTAGAATCAAACAGAAAGTTTGATTCTAGATTCAAATAGATTTGAATCTATTTATTGAATAGTGAAAAAGTCTTTTCTAAAATGACGTCTTGCATATGACTCATAGAAATAGTAGATAGACTAGCTAGAATCAAACTTTCACTGTTCTATCTACTATTGATTCTAGCTGGTCAAGAATCAATAGATTAGAATTCTAGAACCATATGCAAGACGTCACATACGAACTAGTGCTATTCTATTGATTCTATTAGAATCAAACAGAAAGTTTGATTCTAGATTCAAATAGATTTGAATCTATTTATTGAATAGTGAAAAAGTCTTTTCTAAAATGACGTCTTGCATATGACTCATAGAAACAGTAGATAGACTAGCTAGAATCAATAGATTAGAATTCTAGAACCATATGCAAGACGTCACATACGAACTAGTGCTATTCTATTGATTCTATTAGAATCAAACAGAAAGTTTGATTCTAGATTCAAATAGATTTGAATCTATTTATTGAATAGTGAAAAAGTCTTTTCTAAAATGACGTCTTGCATATGACTCATAGAAATAGTAGATAGACTAGCTAGAATCAATAGATTAGAATTCTAGAACCATATGCAAGACGTCACATACGAACTAGTGCTATTCTATTGATTCTATTAGAATCAAACTGAAAGTTTGATTCTAGATTCAAATAGATTTGAATCTATTTATTGAATAGTGAAAAAGTCTTTTCTAAAATGACGTCTTGCACATGACTCATAGAAATAGTAGATAGACTAGCTAGAATCAATAGATTAGAATTCTAGAACCATATGCAAGACGTCACATACGAACTAGTGCTATTCTATTGATTCTATTAGAATCAAACAGAAAGTTTGATTCTAGATTCAAATTGATTTGAATCTATTTATTGAATAGTGAAAAAGTCATTTCTAAAATGACGTCTTGCATATGACTCATAGAAATAGTAGACAGTCATATGCAGACGTCATCATAAAATGACGTCTTGCATATGACTCATAGAAATAGTAGATAGACCAGCTAGAATCAAACTTTCACTGTTCTATCTACTATTGATTCTAGCTGGTATAGAATCAATAGATTAGAATTCTAGAACCATATGCAAGACGTCACATACGAACTAGTGCTATTCTATTGATTCTATTAGAATCAAACAGAAAGTTTGATTCTAGATTCAAATAGATTGAATCTATTTATTGAATAGTGAAAAAGTCTTTTCTAAAATGACGTCTTGCATATGACTCATAGAAATAGTAGATAGACTAGCTAGAATCAATAGATTAGAATTCTGGAACCATATACAAGACGTCACATACGAACTAGTGCTATTCTATTGATTCTATTAGAATCAAACAGAAAGTTTGATTCTAGATTCAAATAGATTTGAATCTATTTATTGAATAGTGAAAAGTCTTTTCTAAAATGACGTCTTGCATATGACTCATAGAAATAGTAGATAGACTAGCTAGAATCAATAGATTAGAATTCTAGAACCATATGCAAGACGTCAAATACGAACTAGCGCTATTCTATTGATTCTATTAGAATCAAACAGAAAGTTTGATTCTAGATTCAAATAGATTTGAATCTATTTATTGAATAGTGAAAAAGTCTTTTCTAAAATGACGTCTAGCATATGACTCATAGAAATAGTAGATAGACTAGCTAGAATCAAACTTTCACTGTTCTATCTACTATTGATTCTAGCTGGTCTAGAATCAATAGATTAGAATTCTAGAACCATATGCAAGACGTCACATACGAACTAGTGCTATTCTATTGATTCTATTAGAATCAAACATAAAGTTTGATTCTAGATTCAAATAGATTTGAATCTATTTATTGAATAGTAAAAAGTCTTTTCTAAAATGACGTCTTGCATATGACTCATAGAAATAGTAGATAGACTAGCTAGAATCAATAGATTAGAATTCTAGAACCATATGCAAGACGTCACATACGAACTAGTGCTATTCTATTGATTCTATTAGAATCAAACAGAAATTTTGATTCTAGATTCAAATAGATTTGAATCTATTTATTGAATAGTGAAAAAGTCTTTTCTAAAATGACGTCTTGCATATGACTCATAGAAATAGTAGATAGACTAGCTAGAACCAAACTTTCACTGTTCTATCTACTATTGATTCTAGCTGGTCTAGAATCAATAGATTAGAATTCTAGAACCATATGCAAGACGTCACATACGAACTAGTGCTATTCTATTGATTCTATTAGAATCAAACAGAAAGTTTGATTCTAGATTCAAATAGATTTGAATCTATTTATTGAATAGTGAAAAAGTCTTTTCTAAAATGACGTCTTGCATATGACTCATAGAAACAGTAGATAGACTAGCTAGAATCAATAGATTAGAATTCTAGAACCATATGCAAGACGTCACATACGAACTAGTGCTATTCTATTGATTCTATTAGAATCAAACAGAAAGTATGATTCTAGATTCAAATAGATTTGAATCTATTTATTGAATAGTGAAAAAGTCTTTTCTAAAATGACGTCTTGCATATGACTCATAGAAATAGTAGATAGACTAGCTAGAATCAATAGATTAGAATTCTAGAACCATATGCAAGACGTCACATACGAACTAGTGCTATTCTATTGATTCTATTAGAATCAAACTGAAAGTTTGATTCTAGATTCAAATAGATTTGAATCTATTTATTGAATAGTGAAAAAGTCTTTTCTAAAATGACGTCTTGCATATGACTCATAGAAATAGTAGATAGACTAGCTAGAATCAAACTTTCACTGTTCTATCTACTATTGATTCTAGCTGGTCTAGAATCAATAGATTAGAATTCTAGAACCATATGCAAGACGTCACATACGAACTAGTGCTATTCTATTGATTCTATTAGAATCAAACAGAAAGTTTGATTCTAGATTTAAATAGATTTGAATCTATTTATTGAATAGTGAAAAAGTCTTTTCTAAAATGACGTCTTGCATATGACTCATAGAAATAGTAGATAGACTAGCTAGAATCAATAGATTAGAATTCTAGAACCATATGCAAGACGTCACATACGAACTAGTGCTATTCTATTGATTCTATTAGATCAAACAGAAAGTTTGATTCTAGATTCACATAGATTTGAATCTATTTATTGAATAGTGAAAAACTCTTTTCTAAAATGACGTCTTGCATATGACTCATAGAAATAGTAGATAGCCTAGCTAGAATCAAACTTTCACTGTTCTATCTACTATTGATTCTAGCTGGTCTAGAATCAATAGATTAGAATTCTAGAGCCATATGCAAGACGTCACATACGAACTAGTGCTATTCTATTGATTCTATTAGAATCAAACAGAAAGTTTGATTCTAGATTCAAATAGATTTGAATCTATTTATTGAATAGTGAAAAAGTCTTTTCTAAAATGACGTCTTGCATATGACTTATAGAAATAGTAGATAGACTAGCTAGAATCAATAGATTAGAATTCTAGAACCATATGCAAGACGTCACATACGAACTAGTGCTATTCTATTGATTCTATTAGAATCAAACAGAAAGTTTGATTCTAGATTCAAATAGATTTGAATCTATTTATTGAATAGTGAAAAAGTCTTTTCTAAAATGACGTCTTGCATATGACTCATAGAAATAGTAGATAGACTAGCTAGAATCAAACTTTCACTGTTCTATCTACTATTGATTCTAGCTGGTCAAGAATCAATAGATTAGAATTCTAGAACCATATGCAAGACGTCACATACGAACTAGTGCTATTCTATTGATTCTATTAGAATCAAACAGAAAGTTTGATTCTAGATTCAAATAGATTTGAATCTATTTATTGAATAGTGAAAAAGTCTTTTCTAAAATGACGTCTTGCATATGACTCATAGAAACAGTAGATAGACTAGCTAGAATCAATAGATTAGAATTCTAGAACCATATGCAAGACGTCACATACGAACTAGTGCTATTCTATTGATTCTATTAGAATCAAACAGAAAGTTTGATTCTAGATTCAAATAGATTTGAATCTATTTATTGAATAGTGAAAAAGTCTTTTCTAAAATGACGTCTTGCATATGACTCATAGAAATAGTAGATAGACTAGCTAGAATCAATAGATTAGAATTCTAGAACCATATGCAAGACGTCACATACGAACTAGTGCTATTCTATTGATTCTATTAGAATCAAACTGAAAGTTTGATTCTAGATTCAAATAGATTTGAATCTATTTATTGAATAGTGAAAAAGTCTTTTCTAAAATGACGTCTTGCATATGACTCATAGAAATAGTAGATAGACTAGCTAGAATCAATAGATTAGAATTCTAGAACCATATGCAAGACGTCACATACGAACTAGTGCTATTCTATTGATTCTATTAGAATCAAACAGAAAGTTTGATTCTAGATTCAAATTGATTTGAATCTATTTATTGAATAGTGAAAAAGTCATTTCTAAATGACGTCTTGCATATGACTCATAGAAATAGTAGACAGTCATATGCAGACGTCATCATAAAATGACGTCTTGCATATGACTCATAGAAATAGTAGATAGACCAGCTAGAATCAAACTTTCACTGTTCTATCTACTATTGATTCTAGCTGGTATAGAATCAATAGATTAGAATTCTAGAACCATATGCAAGACGTCACATACGAACTAGTGCTATTCTATTGATTCTATTAGAATCAAACAGAAAGTTTGATTCTAGATTCAAATAGATTTGAATCTATTTATTGAATAGTGAAAAAGTCTTTTCTAAAATGACGTCTTGCATATGACTCATAGAAATAGTAGATAGACTAGCTAGAATCAATGATT
>NW_027064790.1:0-24490 GCF_032884065.1 Artemia franciscana
CTTGCATATGACTCATAGAGATAGTAGATAGACTAGCTAGAATCAATAGATTAGAATTCTAGAACCATATGCAAGACGTCACATACGAACTAGTGCTATTCTATTGATTCTATTAGAATCAAACAGAAAGTTTGATTCTAGATTCAAATAGATTCAAATAGATTTGAATCTATTTATTGAATAGTGAAAAAGTCTTTTCTAAAATGACGTCTTGCATATGACTCATAGAAATAGTAGATAGACTAGCTAGAATCAAACTTTCACTGTTCTATCTACTATTGATTCTAGCTGGTCTAGAATCAATAGATTAGAATTCTAGAACCATATTCAAGACGTCACATACAAACTAGTGCTATTCTATTGATTCTATTAGAATCAAACAGAAAGTTTGATTCTAGATTCAAATAGATTTGAATCTATTTATTGAATAGTGAAAAAGTCTTTTCTAAAATGACGTCTTGCATATGACTCATAGAAATAGCAGATAGACTAGCCAGAATCAAACTTTCACTGTTCTATCTACTATTGATTCTAGCTGGTCTAGAATCAATAGATTAGAATTCTAGAACCATATTCAAGACGTCACATACAAACTAGTGCTATTCTATTGATTCTATTAGAATCAAACAGAAAGTTTGATTCTAGATTCAAATAGATTTGAATCTATTTATTGAATAGTGAAAAAGTCTTTTCTAAAATGACGTCTTGCATATGACTCATAGAAATAGTAGATATACTAGCTAGAATCAATAGATTAGAATTCTAGAACCATATGCAAGACGTCACATACGAACTAGTGCTATTCTATTGATTCTATTAGAATCAAACAGAAAGTTTGATTCTAGATTCAAATAGATTTGAATCTATTTATTGAATAGTGAAAAAGTCTTTTCTAAAATGACGTCTTGCATATGACTCATAGAAATAGTAGATAGACTAGCTAGAATCAAACTTTCACTGTTCTATCTACTATTGATTCTAGCTGGTCTATAATCAATAGATTAGAATTCTAGAACCATATGCAAGACGTCACATACGAACTAGTGCTATTCTATTGATTCTATTAGAATCAAACAGAAAGTTTGATTCTAGATTCAAATAGATTTGAATCTATTTATTGAATAGTGAAAAAGTCTTTTCTAAAATGATGTCTTGCATATGACTCATAGAAATAGTAGATAGACTAGCTAGAATCAATAGATTAGAATTCTAGAACCATTTGCAAGACGTCACATACGAACTAGTGCTATTCTATTGATTCTATTAGAATCAAACAGAAAGTTTGATTCTAGATTCAAATAGATTTGAATCTATTTATTGAATAGTGAAAAAGTCTTTTCTAAAATGACGTCTTGCATATGACTCATAGAAATAGTAGATAGACTAGCTAGAATCAAACTTCCACTGTTCTATCTACTATTGATTCTAGCTGGTCTAGAATCAATAGATTAGAATTCTAGAACCATATGCAAGACGTCACATACGAACTAGTGCTATTCTATTGATTCTATTAGAATCAAACAGAAAGTTTGATTCTAGATTCAAATAGATTTGAATCTATTTATTGAATAGTGAAAAAGTCTTTTCTAAAATGACGTCTTGCATATGACTCATAGAAATAGTAGATAGACTAGCTAAAATCAATAGATTAGAATTCTAGAACCATATGCAAGACGTCACATACGAACTAGTGCTATTCTATTGATTCTATTAGAATCAAACAGAAAGTTTGTTTCTAGATTCAAATAGATTTGAATCTATTTATTGAATAGTGAAAAAGTCTTTTCTAAAATGACGTCTTGCATATGACTCATAGAAATAGTAGATAGACTAGCTAGAATCAAACTTTCACTGTTCTATCTACTATTGATTCTAGCTGGTCTAGAATCAATAGATTAGAATTCTAGAACCATATGCAAGACGTCACATACGAACTAGTGCTATTCTATTGATTTTATTAGAATCAAACAGAAAGTTTGATTCTAGATTCAAATAGATTTGAATCTATTTATTGAATAGTGAAAAAGTCTTTTCTAAAATGACATCTTGCATATGACTCATAGAAATAGTAGATAGACTAGCTAGAATCAATAGATTAGAATTCTAGAACCATATGCAAGACGTCACATACGAACTAGTGCTATTCTATTGATTCTATTAGAATCAAACAGAAAGTTTGATTCTAGATTCAAATAGATTTGAATCTATTTATTGAATAGTGAAAAAGTCTTTTCTAAAATGACGTCTTGCATATGACTCATAGAAATAGTAGATAGACTAGCTAGAATCAAACTTTCACTGTTCTATCTACTACTGATTCTAGCTGGTCTAGAATCAATAGATTAGAATTCTAGAACCATATGCAAGACGTCACATACGAACTAGTGCTATTTTATTGATTCTATTAGAATCAAACAGAAAGTTTGATTCTAGATTCAAATAGATTTGAATCTATTTATTGAATAGTGAAAAAGTCTTTTCTAAAATGACGTCTTGCATATGACTCATAGAAATAGTAGATAGACTAGCTAGAATCAAACTTTCACTGTTCTATCTACTATTGATTCTAGCTGGTCTAGAATCAATAGATTAGAATTCTAGAACCATATGCAAGACGTCATATAAAAACTAGTGCTATTCTATTGATTCTATTAGAATCAAACAGAAAGTTTGATTCTAGATTCAAATAGATTTGAATCTATTTATTGAATAGTGAAAAAGTCTTTTCTAAAATGACGTCTTGCATATGACTCATAGAAATAGTAGATAGACTAGCTAGAATCAATAGATTAGAATTCTAGAACCATATGCAAGACGTCACATACGAACTAGTGCTATTCTATTGATTCTATTAGAATCAAACAGAAAGTTTGATTCTAGATTCAAATAGATTTGAATCTATTTATTGAATAGTGAAAAAGTCTTTTCTAAAATGACGTCTTGCATATGACTCATAGAAATAGCAGATAGACTAGCCAGAATCAAACTTTCACTGTTCTATCTACTATTGATTCTAGCTGGTCTAGAATCAATAGATTAGAATTCTAGAACCATATTCAAGACGTCACATACAAACTAGTGCTATTCTATTGATTCTATTAGAATCAAACAGAAAGTTTGATTCTAGATTCAAATAGATTTGAATCTATTTATTGAATAGTGAAAAAGTCTTTTCTAAAATGACGTCTTGCATATGACTCATAGAAATAGTAGATATACTAGCTAGAATCAATAGATTAGAATTCTAGAACCATATGCAAGACGTCACATACGAACTAGTGCTATTCTATTGATTCTATTAGAATCAAACAGAAAGATTGATTCTAGATTCAAATAGATTTGAATCTATTTATTGAATAGTGAAAAAAGTCTTTTCTAAAATGACATCTTGCATATGACTCATAGAAATAGTAGATAGACTAACTAGAATCAAACTTTCACTGTTCTATCTACTATTGATTCTAGCTGGTCTAGAATCAATAGATTAGAATTCTAGAACCATATGCAAGACGTCACATACGAACTAGTGCTATTCTATTGATTCTATTAAAATCAAACAGAAAGTTTGATTCTAGATTCAAATAGATTTGAATCTATTTATTGAATAGTGAAAAAGTCTTTTCTAAAATGACGTCTTGCATATGACTCATAGAAATAGTAGATAGACTAACTAGAATCAAACTTTCACTGTTCTATCTACTATTGATTCTAGCTGGTCTAGAATCAATAGATTAGAATTCTAGAACCATATGCAAGACGTCACATACGAACTAGTGCTATTCTATTGATTCTATTAAAATCAAACAGAAAGTTTGATTCTAGATTCAAATAGATTTGAATCTATTTATTGAATAGTGAAAAAGTCTTTTCTAAAATGACGTCTTGCATATGACTCATAGAAATAGTAGATAGACTAGCTAGAATCAATAGATTAGGATTCTAGAACCATATGCAAGACGTCACATACAAACTAGTGCTATTCTATTGATTCTATTGGAATCAAACAGAAAGTTTGATTCTAGATTCAAATAGATTTGAATCTATTTATTGAATAGTGAAAAAGTCTTTTCTAAAATGACGTCTTGCATATGACTCATAGAAATAGTAGATAACTAGCTAGAATCAAACTTCCACTGTTCTATCTACTATTGATTCTAGCTGGTCTAGAATCAATAGATTAGAATTCTAGAACCATATGCAAGACGTCACATACGAACTAGTGCTATTCTATTGATTCTATTAGAATCAAACAGAAAGTTTGATTCTAGATTCAAATAGATTTGAATCTATTTATTGAATAGTGAAAAAGTCTTTTCTAAAATGACGTCTTGCATATGACTCATAGAAATAGTAGATAGACTAGCTAGAATCAATAGATTAGAATTCTAGAACCATATGCAAGACGTCACATACGAACTAGTGCTATTCTATTGATTCTATTAGAATCAAACAGAAAGTTTGATTCTAGATTCAAATAGATTTGAATCTATTTATTGAATAGTGAAAAAGTCTTTTCTAAAATGACGTCTTGCATATTACTCATAGAAATAGTAGATAGACTAGCTAGAATCAAACTTTCACTGTTCTATCTACTATTGATTCTAGCTGGTCTAGAATCAATAGATTAGAATTCTAGAACCATATGCAAGACGTCACATACGAACTAGTGCTATTCTATTGATTTTATTAGAATCAAACAGAAAGTTTGATTCTAGATTCAAATAGATTTGAATCTATTTATTGAATAGTGAAAAAGTCTTTTCTAAAATGACGTCTTGCATATGACTCATAGAAATAGTAGATAGACTAGCTAGAATCAATAGATTAGAATTCTAGAACCATATGCAAGACGTCACATACGAACTAGTGCTATTCTATTGATTCTATTAGAATCAAACAGAAAGTTTGATTCTAGATTCAAATAGATTTGAATCTATTTATTGAATAGTGAAAAAGTCTTTTCTAAAATGACGTCTTGCATATGACTCATAGAAATAGTAGATAGACTAGCTAGAATCAAACTTTCACTGTTCTATCTACTATTGATTCTAGCTGGACTAGAATCAATAGATTAGAATTCTAGAACCATATGCAAGACGTCACATACGAACTAGTGCTATTCTATTGATTCTATTAGAATCAAACAGAAAGTTTGATTCTAGATTCAAATAGATTTGAATCTATTTATTGAATAGTGAACAAGTCTTTTCTAAAATGACGTCTTGCATATGACTCATAGAAATAGTAGATAGACTAGCTAGAATCAAACTTTCACTGTTCTATCTACTATTGATTCTAGCTGGTCTAGAATCAATAGATTAGAATTCTAGAACCATATGCAAGACGTCACATACGAACTAGTGCTATTCTATTGATTCTATTAGAATCAAACAGAAAGTTTGATTCTAGATTCAAATAGATTTGAATCTATTTATTGAATAGTGAAAAAGTGTTTTCTAAAATGACGTCTTGCATATGACTCATAGAAATAGTAGATAGACTAGCTAGAATCAATAGATTAGAATTCTAGAACCATATGCAAGACGTCACATACGAACTAGTGCTATTCTATTGATTCTATTAGAATCAAACAGAAAGTTTGATTCTAGATTCAAATAGATTTGAATCTATTTATTGAATAGTGAAAAAGTCTTTTCTAAAATGACGTCTTGCATATGACTCATAGAAATAGTAGATAGACTAGCTAGAATCAATAGATTAGGATTCTAGAACCATATGCAAGACGTCACATACAAACTAGTGCTATTCTTTTGATTCTATTGGAATCAAACAGAAAGTTTGATTCTAGATTCAAATAGATTTGAATCTATTTATTGAATAGTGAAAAAGTCTTTTCTAAAATGACGTCTTGCATATGACTCATAGAAATAGTAGATAACAAGCTAGAATCAAACTTTCACTGTTCTATCTACTATTGATTCTAGCTGGTCTAGAATCAATAGATTAGAATTCTAGAACCATATGCAAGACGTCACATACGAACTAGTGCTATTCTATTGATTCTATTAGAATCAAACAGAAAGTTTGATTCTAGATTCAAATAGATTTGAATCTATTTATTGAATAGTGATAAAGTCTTTTCTAAAATGACGTCGTGCATATGACTCATAGAAATAGTAGATAGACTAGCTAGAATCAATAGATTAGAATTCTAGAACCATATGCAAGACGTCACATACGAACTAGTGCTATTCTATTGATTCTATTAGAATCAAACAGAAAGTTTGATTCTAGATTCAAATAGATTTGAATCTATTTATTGAATAGTGAAAAAGTCTTTTCTAAAATGACGTCTTGCATATTACTCATAGAAATAGTAGATAGACTAGCTAGAATCAAACTTTCACTGTTCTATCTACTATTGATTCTAGCTGGTCTAGAATCAATAGATTAGAATTCTAGAACCATATGCAAGACGTCACATACGAACTAGTGCTATTCTATTGATTCTATTAGAATCAAACAGAAAGTTTGATTCTAGATTCAAATAGATTTGAATCTATTTATTGAATAGTGAAAAAGTCTTTTCTAAAATGACGTCTTGCATATGACTCATAGAAATATTAGATAGACTAGCTAGAATCAATAGATTAGAATTCTAGAACCATATGCAACACGTCACATACGAACTAGTGCTATTCTATTGATTCTATTAGAATCAAACAGAAAGTTTGATTCTAGATTCAAATAGATTTGAATCTATTTATTGAATAGTGAAAAAGTCTTTTCTAAAATGACGTCTTGCATATGACTCATAGAAATAGTAGATAGACTAGCTAGAATCAAACTTTCACTGTTCTATCTACTATTGATTCTAGCTGGTCTAGAATCAATAGATTAGAATTCTAGAACCATATGCAAGACGTCACATACGAACTAGTGCTATTCTATTGATTCTATTAGAATCAAACAGAAAGTTTGATTCTAGATTCAAATAGATTTGAATCTATTTATTGAATAGTGAAAAAGTCTTTTCTAAAATGACGTCTTGCATATGACTCATAGAAATAGTAGATAGACTAGCTAGAATCAATAGATTAGAATTCTAG
Source organism: Artemia franciscana (assembly GCF_032884065.1). Classification (NCBI taxonomy): domain Eukaryota; kingdom Metazoa; phylum Arthropoda; class Branchiopoda; order Anostraca; family Artemiidae; genus Artemia; species Artemia franciscana. Next base: position 7,071 of record NW_027064790.1, read on the forward strand.
AACCATATGCTAGACGTCACATACGAACTAGTGCTATTCTATTGATTCTATTAGAATCAAACAGAAAGTTTGATTCTAGATTCAAATAGATTTGAATCTATTTATTGAATAGTGAAAAAGTCTTTTCTAAAATGACGTCTTGCATATGACTCATAGAAATAGTAGATAGACTAGCTAGAATCAAACTTTCGCTGTTCTATCTACTATTGATTCTAGCTGGTCTAGAATCAATAGATTAGAATTCTAGAACCATATGCAAGACGTCACATACGAACTAGTGCTATTCTATTGATTCTATTAGAATCAAACAGAAAGTTTGATTCTAGATTCAAATAGATTTGAATCTATTTATTGAATGGTGAAAAAGTCTTTTCTAAAATGACGTCTTGCATATGACTCATAGAAATAGTAGATAGACTAGCTAGAATCAATAGATTAGAATTCTAGAACCATATGCTAGACGTCACATACGAACTAGTGCTATTCTATTGATTCTATTAGAATCAAACAGAAAGTTTGATTCTAGATTCAAATAGATTTGAATCTATTTATTGAATAGTGAAAAAGTCTTTTCTAAAATGACGTCTTGCATATGACTCATAGAAATAGTAGATAGACTAGCTAGAATCAAACTTTCGCTGTTCTATCTACTATTGATTCTAGCTGGTCTAGAATCAATAGATTAGAATTCTAGAACCATATGCAAGACGTCACATACGAACTAGTGCTATTCTATTGATTCTATTAGAATCAAACAGAAAGTTTGATTCTAGATTCAAATAGATTTGAATCTATTTATTGAATGGTGAAAAAGTCTTTTCTAAAATGACGTCTTGCATATGACTCATAGAAATAGTAGATAGACTAGCTAGAATCAAACTTTCACTGTTCTATCTACTATTGATTCTAGCTGGTCTAGAACCAATAGATTAGAATTCTAGAACCATATGCAAGACGTCACATATTAACTAGTGCTATTCTATTGATTCTATTAGAATCAAACAGAAAGTTTGATTCTAGATTCAAATAGATTTGAATCTATTTATTGAATAGTGAAAAAGTCTTTTCTAAAATGACGTCTTGCATATGACTCATAGAAATAGTAGATAGACTAGCTAGAATCAATAGATTAGAATTCTAGAACCATATGCAAGACGTCACATACGAACTGGTGCTATTCTATTGATTCTATTAGAATCAAACAGAAAGTTTGATTCTATATTCAAATAGATTTGAATCTATTTATTGAATAGTGAAAAAGTCTTTTCTAAAATGACGTCTTGCATATGACTCATAGAAATAGTAGATAGACTAGCTAGAATCAAACTTTCACTGTTCTATCTACTATTGATTCTAGCTGGTCTAGAATCAATAGATTAGAATTCTAGAACCATATGCAAGACGTCACATACGAACTAGTGCTATTCTATTGATTCTATTAAAATCAAACAGAAAGTTTGATTCTAGATTCAAATAGATTTGAATCCATTTATTGAATAGTGAAAAAGTCTTTTCTAAAATGACGTCTTGCATATGACTCATAGAAATAGTAGATAGACTAGCTAGAATCAATAGATTAGAATTCTAGAACCATATGCAAGACGTCACATACGAACTAGAGCTATTCTATTGATTCTATTAGAATCAAACAGAAAGTTTGATTCTAGATTCAAATAGATTTGAATCTATTTATTGAATAGTGAAAAAGTCTTTTCTAAAATGACGTCTTGCATATGACTCATAGAAATAGTAGATAGACTAGCTAGAATCAATAGATTAGAATTCTAGAACCATATGCAAGACGTCACATACGAACTAATGCTATTCTATTGATTCTATTAGAATCAAACAGAAAGTTTGATTCTAGATTCAAATAGATTTGAATCTATTTATTGAATAGTGAAAAAGTCTTTTCTAAAATGACGTCTTGCATATGACTCATAGAAATAGTAGATAGACTAGCTAGAATCAATAGATTAGAATTCTAGAACTATATGCAAGATGTCACATACGAACTAGTGCTATTCTATTGATTCTATTAGGATCAAAAAGTTTGATTCTAGATTCAAATAGATTTGAATCTATTTATTGAATAGTGAAAAAGTCTTTTCTAAAATGACGTCTTGCATATGACTCATAGAAATAGTAGATAGACTAGCTAGAATCAATAGATTGGAATTCTAGAACCATATTCAAGACGTCACATACAAACTAGTGCTATTCTATTGATTCTATTAGAATCAAACAGAAAGTTTGATTCTAGATTCAAATAGATTTGAATCTATTTATTGAATAGTGAAAAAGTCTGTTCTAAAATGACGTCTTGCATATGACTCATAGAAATAGTAGATATACTAGCTAGAATCAATAGATTAGAATTCTAGAACCATATGCAAGACGTCACATACGAACTAGTGCTATTCTATTGATTCTATTAGAATCAAACAGAAAGTTTGATTCTAGATTCAAATAGATTTTAATCTATTTATTGAATAGTAAAAAGTCCTTTCTAAAATGACGTCTTGCATATGACTCATAGAAATAGTAGATAGACTAGCTAGAATCAAACTTTCACTGTTCTATCTACTATTGATTCTAGCTGGTCTAGCATCAATAGATTAGAATTCTAGAACCATATGCAAGACGTCACATACGAACTAGTGCTATTCTATTGATTCTATTAGAATCAAACAGAAAGTTTGATTCTAGATTCAAATAGATTTGAATCAATTTATTGAATAGTGAAAAAGTCTCTTCTAAAATGACGTCTTGCATATGACTCATAGAAATAGTAGATAGACTAGCTAGAATCAATAGATTAGAATTCTAGAACCATATGCAAGACGTCACATACGAACTAGTGCTATTCTATTGATTCTATTAGAATCAAACAGAAAGTTTGATTCTAGATTCAAATAGATTTGAATCAATTTATTGAATAGTGAAAAAGTCTTTTCTAAAATGACGTCTTGTATATGACTCATAGAAATAGTAGATAGACTAGCTAGAATCAAACTTTCACTGTTCTATCAACTATTGATTCTAGCTGGTCTAGATTGAATAGATTAGAATTCTAGAACCATATGCAAGACGTCACATACGAACTAGAAGTATTCTATTGATTCTATTAGAATCAAACAGAAAGTTTGATTCTACATTCAAATAGATTTGAATCTATTTATTGAATAGTGAAAAAGTCTTTTGATTCTATTGATTCTATTGATTCTACTATTCTACTATCAACTATTTTGTATCAACTATTTACTATTTACAATTACTATTTACAATTACTATTACAACTATTTACAACTATTAACTATTTACTATCAACTATATATCAACTATATTATTCTACTATCAACTATTGATTCTAGCTGGTCTAGAATGAATAGATTAGAATTCTAGAACCATATGCAAGACGTCACATACGAACTAGAAGTATTCTATTGATTCTATTAGAATCAAACAGAAAGTTTGATTCTACATTCAAATAGATTTGAATCTATTTATTGAATAGTGAAAAAGTCTTTTCTAAAATGACGTCTTGCATATGACTCATAGAAATAGTAGATAGACTAGCTAGAATCAATAGATTAGAATTCTAGAACCATATGCAATACGTCACATACGAACTAGTGCTATTCTATTGATTCTATTAGAATCAAACAGAAAGTTTGATTCTAGATTCAAATAGATTTGAATCTATTTATTGAATAGTGAAAAAGTCTTTTCTAAAATGACGTCTTGCATATGACTCATAGAAATAGTAGATAGACTAGCTAGAATCAAACTTTCACTGTTCTATCTACTATTGATTCTAGCTGGTCTATAATCAATAGATTAGAATTCTAGAACCATATGCAAGACGTCACATACGAACTAGTGCTATTCTATTGATTCTATTAGAATCAAACAGAAAGTTTGATTCTAGATTCAAATAGATTTGAATCTATTTATTGAATAGTGAAAAAGTCTTTTCTAAAATGATGTCTTGCATATGACTCATAGAAATAGTAGATAGACTAGCTAGAATCAATAGATTAGAATTCTAGAACCATTTGCAAGACGTCACATACGAACTAGTGCTATTCTATTGATTCTATTAGAATCAAACAGAAAGTTTGATTCTAGATTCAAATAGATTTGAATCTATTTATTGAATAGTGAAAAAGTCTTTTCTAAAATGACGTCTTGCATATGACTCATAGAAATAGTAGATAGACTAGCTAGAATCAATAGATTAGAATTCTAGAACCATATGCAAGACGTCACATACGAACTAGTGCTATTCTATTGATTCTATTAGAATCAAACAGAAAGTTTGATTCTAGATTCAAATAGATTTGAATCTATTTATTGAATAGTGAAAAATTCTTTTCTAAAATGACGTCTTGCATATGACTCATAGAAATAGTAGATAGACTAGCTAGAATCAAACTTTCATTGTTCTATCTACTACTGATTCTAGCTGGTCTAGAATCAATAGATTAGAATTCTAGAACCATATGCAAGACGTCACATACGAACTAGTGCTATTCTATTGATTCTATTAGAATCAAACAGAAAGTTTGATTCTAGATTCAAATAGATTTGAATCTATTTATTGAATAGTGAAAAAGTCTTTTCTAAAATGACGTCTTGCATATGACTCATAGAAATAGTAGATAGACTAGCTAGAATCAATAGATTAGAATCTAGAACCATATGCAAGACGTCACATACGAACTAGTGCTATTCTATTGATTCTATTAGAATCAAACAGAAAGTTTGATTCTAGATTCAAATAGATTTGAATCTATTTATTGAATAGTGAAAAAGTCTTTTCTAAAATGACGTCTTGCATATGACTCATAGAAATAGTAGATAGACTAGCTAGAATCAATAGATTAGAATTCTAGAACCATATGCAAGACGTCACATACGAACTAGTGCTATTCTATTGATTCTATTAGAATCAAACAGAAAGTTTGGTTCTAGATTCAAATAGATTTGAATCTATTTATTGAATAGTGAAAAAGTCTTTTCTAAAATGACGTCTTGCATATGACTCATAGAAATAGTAGATAGACTAGCTAGAATCAAACTTTCACTGTTCTATCTACTATTGATTCTAGCTGGTCTAGAATCAATAGATTAGAATTCTAGAACCATATGCAAGACGTCACATACGAACTAGTGCTATTCTATTGATTTTATTAGAATCAAACAGAAAGTTTGATTCTAGATTCAAATAGATTTGAATCTATTTATTGAATAGTGAAAAAGTCTTTTCTAAAATGACATCTTGCATATGACTCATAGAAATAGTAGATAGACTAGCTAGAATCAATAGATTAGAATTCTAGAACCATATGCAAGACGTCACATACGAACTAGTGCTATTCTATTGATTCTATTAGAATCAAACAGAAAGTTTGATTCTAGATTCAAATAGATTTGAATCTATTTATTGAATAGTGAAAAAGTCTTTTCTAAAATGACGTCTTGCATATGACTCATAGAAATAGTAGATAGACTAGCTAGAATCAAACTTTCACTGTTCTATCTACTACTGATTCTAGCTGGACTAGAATCAATAGATTAGAATTCTAGAACCATATGCAAGACGTCACATACGAACTAGTTCTATTCTATTGATTCTATTAGAATCAAACAGAAAGTTTGATTCTAGATTCAAATAGATTTGAATCTATTTATTGAATAGTGAAAAAGTCTTTTCTAAAATGACGTCTTGCATATGACTCATAGAAATAGTAGATAGACTAGCTAGAATCAAACTTTCACTGTTCTATCTACTATTGATTCTAGCTGGTCTAGAATCAATAGATTAGAATTCTAGAACCATATGCAAGACGTCACATACGAACTAGTGCTATTCTATTGATTCTATTAGAATCAAACAGAAAGTTTGATTCTAGATTCAAATAGATTTGAATCTATTTATTGAATAGTGAAAAAGTCTTTTCTAAAATGACGTCTTGCATATGACTCATAGAAATAGTAGATAGACTAGCTAGAATCAATAGATTAGAATTCTAGAACCATATGCAAGACGTCACATACGAACTAGTGCTATTCTATTGATTCTATTAGAATCAAACAGAAAGTTTGATTCTAGATTCAAATAGATTTGAATCTATTTATTGAATAGTGAAAAAGTCTTTTCTAAAATGACGTCTTGCATATGACTCATAGAAATAGTAGATAGACTAGCTAGAATCAAACGTTCACTGTTCTATCTACTATTGATTCTAGCTGGTCTAGAATCAATAGATTAGAATCCTAAAACCATATGCAAGACGTCACATACGAACTAGTGCTATTCTATTGATTCTATTAGAATCAAACAGAAAGTTTGATTCTAGATTCAAATGGATTTGAATCTATTTATTGAATAGTGAAAAAGTCTTTTCTAAAATGACGTCTTGCATATGACTCAGAGAAATAGTAGATAGACTAACTAGAATCAAACTTTCACTGTTCTATCTATTATTGATTCTAGCTGGTCTAGAATCAATAGATTAGAATTCTAGAACCATATGCAAGACGTCACATACGAACTAGTGCTATTCTATTGATTCTATTAAAATCAAACAGAAAGTTTGATTCTAGATTCAAATAGATTTGAATCTATTTATTGAATAGTGAAAAAGTCTTTTCTAAAATGACGTCTTGCATATGACTCATAGAAATAGTAGATAGACTAGCTAGAATCAATAGATTAGGATTCTAGAACCATATGCAAGACGTCACATACAAACTAGTGCTATTCTATTGATTCTATTGGAATCAAACAGAAAGTTTGATTCTAGATTCAAATAGATTTGAATCTATTTATTGAATAGTGAAAAAGTCTTTTCTAAAATGACGTCTTGCATATGACTCATAGAAATAGTAGATAACTAGCTAGAATCAAACTTTCACTGTTCTATCTACTATTGATTCTAGCTGGTCTAGAATCAATAGATAAGAATTCTAGAACCATATGCAAGACGTCACATACGAACTAGTGCTATTCTATTGATTCTATTAGAATCAAACAGAAAGTTTGATTCTAGATTCAAATAGATTTGAATCTATTTATTGAATAGTGAAAAAGTCTTTTCTAAAATGACGTCGTGCATATGACTCATAGAAATAGTAGATAGACTAGCTAGAATCAATAGATTAGAATTCTAGAACCATATGCAAGACGTCACATACGAACTAGTGCTATTCTATTGATTCTATTAGAATCAAACAGAAAGTTTGATTCTAGATTCAAATAGATTTGAATCTATTTATTGAATAGTGAAAAAGTCTTTTCTAAAATGACGTCTTGCATATTACTCATAGAAATAGTAGATAGACTAGCTAGAATCAAACTTTCACTGTTCTATCTACTATTGATTCTAGCTGGTCTAGAATCAATAGATTAGAATTCTAGAACCATATGCAAGACGTCACATACGAACTAGTGCTATTCTATTGATTCTATTAGAATCAAACAGAAAGTTTGATTCTAGATTCAAATAGATTTGAATCTATTTATTGAATAGTGAAAAAGTCTTTTCTAAAATGACGTCTTGCATATGACTCATAGAAATAGTAGATAGACTAGCTAGAATCAATAGATTAGAATTCTAGAACCATATGCAAGACGTCACATACGAACTAGTGCTATTCTATTGATTCTATTAGAATCAAACAGAAAGTTTGATTCTAGATTCAAATAGATTTGAATCTATTTATTGAATAGTGAAAAAGTCTTTTCTAAAATGACGTCTTGCATATGACTCATAGAAATAGTAGATAGACTAGCTAGAATCAAACTTTCACTGTTCTATCTACTATTGATTCTAGCTGGTCTATAATCAATAGATTAGAATTCTAGAACCATATGCAAGACGTCACATATGAACTAGTGCTATTCTATTGATTCTATTAGAATCAAACAGAAAGTTTGATTCTAGATTCAAATAGATTTGAATCTATTTATTGAATAGTGAAAAAGTCTTTTCTAAAATGACGTCTTGCATATGACTCATAGAAATAGTAGATAGACTAGCTAGAATCAATAGATTAGAATTCTAGAACCATATGCAAGACGTCACATACGAACTGGTGCTATTCTATTGATTCTATTAGAATCAAACAGAAAGTTTGATTCTATATTCAAATAGATTTGAATCTATTTATTGAATAGTGAAAAAGTCTTTTCTAAAATGACGTCTTGCATATGACTCATAGAAATAGTAGATAGACTAGCTAGAATCAAACTTTCACTGTTCTATCTACTATTGATTCTAGCTGATCTAGAATCAATAGATTAGAATTCTAGAACCATATGCAAGACGTCACATACGAACTAGCGCTATTCTATTGATTCTATTAGAATCAAACAGAAAGTTTGATTCTAGATTCAAATAGATTTGAATCTATTTATTGAATAGTGAAAAAGTCTTTTCTAAAATGACGTCTTGCATATGACTCATAGAAATAGTAGATAGACTAGCTAGAATCAATAGATTAGAATTCTAGAACCATATGCAAGACGTCACATACGAACTAGTGCTATTCTATTGATTCTATTAGAATCAAACAGAAAGTTTGATTCTAGATTCAAATAGATTTGAATCTATTTATTGAATAGTGAAAAAGTCTTTTCTAAAATGACGTCTTGCATATGACTCATAGAAATAGTAGATAGACTAGCTAGAATCAATAGATTAGAATTCTAGAACCATATGCAAGACGTCACATACGAACTAATGCTATTCTATTGATTCTATTAGAATCAAACAGAAAGTTTGATTCTAGATTCAAATAGATTTGAATCTATTTATTGAATAGTGAAAAAGTCTTTTCTAAAATGACGTCTTGCATATGACTCATAGAAATAGTAGATAGACTAGCTAGAATCAATAGATTAGAATTCTAGAACCATATGCAAGACGTCACATACGAACTAGTGCTATTCTATTGATTCTATTAGGATCAAAAAGTTTGATTCTAGATTCAAATAGATTTGAATCTATTTATTGAATAGTGAAAAAGTCTTTTCTAAAATGACGTCTTGCATATGACTCATAGAAATAGTAGATAGACTAGCTAGAATCAATAGATTAGAATTCTAGAACCATATGGAAGACGTCACATACGAACTAGTGCTATTCTATTGATTCTATTAGAATCAAACAGAAAGTTTGATTCTAGATTCAAATAGATTTGAATCTATTTATTGAATAGTGAAAAAGTCTTTTCTAAAATGACGTCTTGCATATGACTCATAGAAATAGTAGATAGACTAGCTAGAATCAATAGATTAAAATTCTAGAACCATATGCAAGACGTCACATACGAACTAGTGCTATTCTATTGATTCTATTAGAATCAAACAGAAAGTTTGATTCTAGATTCAAATAGATTTGAATCTATTTATTGAATAGTGAAAAAGTCTTTTCTAAAATGACGTCTTGCATATGACTCATAGAAATAGTAGATAGACTGGCTAGAATCAAACTTTCACTGTTCTATCTACTATTGATTCTAGCTGGTCTAGAACCAATAGATTAGAATTCTAGAACCATATGCAAGATGTCACATACGAACTAGTGCTATTCTATTGATTCTATTAGAATCAAACAGAAAGTTTGATTCTAGATTCAAATAGATTTGAATCTCTTTATTGAATAATCAAAAAGTCTTTTCTAAAATGACGTCTTGCATATGACTCATAGAAATAGTAGATAGACTAGCTAGAATCAATAGATTAGAATTCTAGAACCATGTGCAAGACGTCACATACGAACTGGTGCTATTCTATTGATTGTATTAGAATCAAACAGAAAGTTTGATTCTATATTCAAATAGATTTGAATCTATTTATTGAATAGTGAAAAAGTCTTTTCTAAAATGACGTCTTGCATATGACTCATAGAAATAGTAGATAGACTAGCTTCACTGTTCTATCTACTATTGATTCTAGCTGGTCTAGAATCAATAGATTAGAATTCTAGAACCATATGCAAGACGTCACATACGAACTAGTGCTATTCTATTGATTCTATTAGAATCAAACAGAAAGTTTGATTCTAGATTCAAATAGATTTGAATCTATTTATTGAATAGTGAAAAAGTCTTTTCTAAAATGACGTCTTGCATATGACTCATAGAAATAGTAGATAGACTAGCTAGAATCAATAGATTAGAATTCTAGAACCATATGCAAGACGTCACATACGAACTAATGCTATTCTATTGATTCTATTAGAATCAAACAGAAAGTTTGATTCTAGATTCAAATAGATTTGAATCTATTTATTGAATAGTGAAAAAGTCTTTTCTAAAATGACGTCTTGCATATGACTCATAGAAATAGTAGATAGACTAGCTAGAATCAATAGATTAGAATTCTAGAACCATATGCAAGACGTCACATACGAACTAGTGCTATTCTATTGATTCTATTAGGATCAAAAAGTTTGATTCTAGATTCAAATAGATTTGAATCTATTTATTGAATAGTGAAAAAGTCTTATCTAAAATGACGTCTTGCATATGACTCATAGAAATAGTAGATAGACTAGCTAGAATCAATAGATTAGAATTCTAGAACCATATGCAAGACGTCACATACGAACTAGTGCTATTCTATTGATTCTATTAGAATCAAACAGAAAGTTTGATTCTAGATTCAAATAGATTTGAATCTATTTATTGAATAGTGAAAAAGTCTTTTCTAAAATGACGTCTTGCATATGACTCATAGAAATAGTAGATAGACTAGCTAGAATCAATAGATTAGAATTCTAGAACCATATGCAAGACGTCACATACGAACTAGTGCTATTCTATTGATTCTATTAGAATCAAACAGAAGTTTGATTCTAGATTCAAATAGATTTGAATCTATTTATTGAATAGTGAAAAAGTCTTTTCTAAAATGACGACTTGCATATGACTCATAGAAATAGTAGATAGACTAGCTAGAATCAAACTTTCACTGTTCTATCTACTATTGATTCTAGCTGGTCTAGAATCAATAGATTAGAATTCTAGAACCATATGCAAGACGTCACATACGAACTAGTGCTATTCTATTGATTCTATTAGAATCAAACAGAAAGTTTGATTCTAGATTCAAATAGATTTGAATCTATTTATTGAATAGTGAAAAAGTCTTTTCTAAAATGACGCCTTGCATATGACTCATAGAAATAGTAGATAGACTAGCTAGAATCAATAGATTAGAATTCTAGAACCATATGCAAGACGTCACATACGAACTAGTGCTATTCTATTGATTCTATTAGAATCAAACAGAAAGTTTGATTCTAGATTCAAATAGATTTGAATCTATTTATTGAATAGTGAAAAAGTCTTTTCTAAAATGACGTCTTGCATATGACTCATAGAAATAGTAGATAGACTAGCTAGAATCAAACTTTCACTGTTCTATCTACTATTGATTCTAGCTGGTCTAGAATCAATAGATTAGAATTCTAGAACCATATGCAAGACGTCACATACGAACTAGTGCTATTCTATTGATTCTATTAGAATCAAACAGAAAGTTTGATTCTAGATTCAAATAGATTTGAATCTATTTATTGAATAGTGAAAAAGTCTTTTCTAAAATGACGTCTTGCATCTGACTCATAGAAATAGTAGATAGACTAGCTAGATTCAATAGATTAGAATTCTAGAACCAAATGCAAGACGTCACATATGAACTAGTGCTATTCTATTGATTCTATTAGAATCAAACAGAAAGTTTGATTCTAGATTCAAATAGATTTGAATCTATTTATTGAATAGTGAAAAAGTCTTTTCTAAAATGACGTCTTGCATATGACTCATAGAAATAGTAGATAGACTAGCTAGAATCAAACTTTCACTGTTCTATCTACTATTGATTCTAGCTGGTCTAGAATCAATGGATTAGAATTCTAGAACCATATGCAAGACGTCACATACGAACTAGTGCTATTCTATTGATTCTATTAGAATCAAACAGAAAGTTTGATTCTAGATTCAAATAGATTTGAATCTATTTATTGAATAGTGAAAAAGTCTTTTCTAAATGACGTCTTGCATATGACTCATAGAAATAGTAGATAGACTAGCTAGAATCAATAGATTAGAATTCTAGAACCATATGCAAGACGTCACATACGAACTGGTGCTATTCTATTGATTCTATTAGAATCAAACAGAAAGTTTGATTCTATATTCAAATAGATTTGAATCTATTTATTGAATAGTGAAAAAGTCTTTTCTAAAATGATGTCTTGCATATGACTAATAGAAATAGTAGATAGACTAGCTAGAATCAAACTTTCACTGTTCTATCTACTATTGATTCTAGCTGGTCTAGAATCAATAGATTAGAATTCTAGAACCATATGCAAGACGTCACATACGAACTAGTGCTATTCTATTGATTCTATTAGAATCAAACAGAAAGTTTGATTCTAGATTCAAATAGATTTGAATCTATTTATTGAATAGTGAAAAAGTCTTTTCTAAAATGACGTCTTGCATATGACTCATAGAAATAGTAGATAGACTAGCTAGAATCAATAGATTAGAATTCTAGAACCATATGCAAGACGTCACATACGAACTAATGCTATTCTATTGATTCTATTAGAATCAAACAGAAAGTTTGATTCTAGATTCAAATAGATTTGAATCTATTTATTGAATAGTGAAAAAGTCTTTTCTAAAATGACGTCTTGCATATGACTCATAGAAATAGTACATAGACTAGCTAGAATCAATAGATTAGAATTCTAGAACCATATGCAAGACGTCACATACGAACTAGTGCTATTCTATTGATTCTATTAGGATCAAAAAGTTTGATTCTAGATTCAAATAGATTTGAATCTATTTATTGAATAGTGAAAAAGTCTTTTCTAAAATGACGTCTTGCATATGACTCATAGAAATAGTAGATAGACTAGCTAGAATCAATAGATTAGAATTCTAGAACCATATGCAAGACGTCACATACGAACTAGTGCTATTCTATTGATTCTATTAGAATCAAACAGAAAGTTTGATTCTAGATTCAAATAGATTTGAATCTATTTATTGAATAGTGAAAAAGTCTTTTCTAAAATGACGACTTGCATATGACTCATAGAAATAGTAGATAGACTAGCTAGAATCAAACTTTCACTGTTCTATCTACTATTGATTCTAGCTGGTCTAGAATCAATAGATTAGAATTCTAGAACCATATGCAAGACGTCACATACGAACTAGTGCTATTCTATTGATTCTATTAGAATCAAACAGAAAGTTTGATTCTAGATTCAAATAGATTTGAATCTATTTATTGAATAGTGAAAAAGTCTTTTCTAAAATGACGTCTTGCATCTGACTCATAGAAATAGTAGATAGACTAGCTAGAATCAATAGATTAGAATTCTAGAACCACATGCAAGACGTCACATACGAATTAGTGCTATTCTATTGATTCTATTAGAATCAAACAGAAAGTTTGATTCTAGATTCAAATAGATTTGAATCTATTTATTGAATAGTGAAAAAGTCTTTTCTAAAATGACGTCTTGCATATGACTCATAGAAATAGTAGATAGACTAGCTAGAATCAAACTTTCACTGTTCTATCTACTATTGATTCTAGCTGGTCTAGAATCAATAGATTAGAATTCTAGAACCATATGCAAGACGTCACATACGAACTAGTGCTATTCTATTGATTCTATTAGAATCAAACAGAAAGCTTGATTCTAGATTCAAATAGATTTGAATCTATTTATTGAATAGTGAAAAAGTCTTTTCTAAAATGACGTCTTGCATATGACTCATAGAAATAGTAGATAGACTAGCTAGAATCAATAGATTAGAATTCTAGAACCATATGCAAGACGTCACATACGAACTGGTGCTATTCTATTGATTCTATTAGAATCAAACAGAAAGTTTGATTCTATATTCAAATAGATTTGAATCTATTTATTGAATAGTGAAAAAGTCTTTTCTAAATGATGTCTTGCATATGACTAATAGAAATAGTAGATAGACTAGCTAGAATCAAACTTTCACTGTTCTATCTACTATTGATTCTAGCTGGTCTAGAATCAATAGATTAGAATTCTAGAACCATATGCAAGACGTCACATACGAACTAGTGCTATTCTATTGATTCTATTAGAATCAAACAGAAAGTTTGATTCTAGATTCAAATAGATTTGAATCTATTTATTGAATAGTGAAAAAGTCTTTTCTAAAATGACGTCTTGCATATGACTCATAGAAATAGTAGATAGACTAGCTAGAATCAATAGATTAGAATTCTAGAACCGTATGCAAGACGTCACATACGAGCTAATGCTATTCTATTGATTCTATTAGAATCAAACAGAAAGTTTGATTCTAGATTCAAATAGATTTGAATCTATTTATTGAATAGTGAAAAAGTCTCTTCTAAAATGACGTCTTGCATATGACTCATAGAAATAGTAGATAGACTAGCTAGAATCAATAGATTAGAATTCTAGAACCATATGCAAGACGTCACATACGAACTAGTGCTATTCTATTGATTCTATTAGGATCAAAAAGTTTGATTCTAGATTCAAATAGATTTGAATCTATTTATTGAATAGTGAAAAAGTCTTATCTAAAATGACGTCTTGCATATGACTCATAGAAATAGTAGATAGACTAGCTAGAATCAATAGATTAGAATTCTAGAACCATATGCAAGACGTCACATACGAACTAGTGCTATTCTATTGATTCTATTAGAATCAAACAGAAAGTTTGATTCTAGATTCAAATAGATTTGAATCTATTTATTGAATAGTGAAAAAGTCTTTTCTAAAATGACGTCTTGCATATGACTCATAGAAATAGTAGATAGACTAGCTAGAATCAATAGATTAGAATTCTAGAACCATATGCAAGACGTCACATACGAACTAGTGCTATTCTATTGATTCTATTAGAATCAAACAGAAAGTTTGATTCTAGATTCAAATAGATTTGAATCTATTTATTGAATAGTGAAAAAGTCTTTTCTAAAATGACGACTTGCATATGACTCATAGAAATAGTAGATAGACTAGCTAGAATCAAACTTTCACTGTTCTATCTACTATTGATTCTAGCTGGTCTAGAATCAATAGATTAGAATTCTAGAACCATATGCAAGACGTCACATACGAACTAGTGCTATTCTATTGATTCTATTAGAATCAAACAGAAAGTTTGATTCTAGATTCAAATAGATTTGAATCTATTTATTGAATAGTGAAAAAGTCTTTTCTAAAATGACGCCTTGCATATGACTCATAGAAATAGTAGATAGACTAGCTAGAATCAATAGATTAGAATTCTAGAACCATATGCAAGACGTCACATACGAACTAGTGCTATTCTATTGATTCTATTAGAATCAAACAGAAAGTTTGATTCTAGATTCAAATAGATTTGAATCTATTTATTGAATAGTGAAAAAGTCTTTTCTAAAATGACGTCTTGCATATGACTCATAGAAATAGTAGATAGACTAGCTAGAATCAAACTTTCACTGTTCTATCTACTATTGATTCTAGCTGGTCTAGAATCAATAGATTAGAATTCTAGAACCATATGCAAGACGTCACATACGAACTAGTGCTATTCTATTGATTCTATTAGAATCAAACAGAAAGTTTGATTCTAGATTCAAATAGATTTGAATCTATTTATTGAATAGTGAAAAAGTCTTTTCTAAAATGACGTCTTGCATCTGACTCATAGAAATAGTAGATAGACTAGCTAGAATCAATAGATTAGAATTCTAGAACCATATGCAAGACGTCACATACGAACTAGTGCTATTCTATTGATTCTATTAGAATCAAACAGAAAGTTTGATTCTAGATTCAAATAGATTTGAATCTATTTATTGAATAGTGAAAAAGTCTTTTCTAAAATGACGTCTTGCATATGACTCATAGAAATAGTAGATAGACTAGCTAGAATCAAACTTTCACTGTTCTATCTACTATTGATTCTAGCTGGTCTAGAATCAATAGATTAGAATTCTAGAACCATATGCAAGACGTCACATACGAACTAGTGCTATTCTATTGATTCTATTAGAATCAAACCGAAAGTTTGATTCTAGATTCAAATAGATTTGAATCTATTTATTGAATAGTGAAAAAGTCTTTTCTAAAATGACGTCTTGCATATGACTCATAGAAATAGTAGATAGACTAGCTAGAATCAATAGATTAGAATTCTAGAACCATATGCAAGACGTCACATACGAACTGGTGCTATTCTATTGATTCTATTAGAATCAAACAGAAAGTTTGATTCTATATTCAAATAGATTTGAATCTATTTATTGAATAGTGAAAAAGTCTTTTCTAAAATGATGTCTTGCATATGACTAATAGAAATAGTAGA
Organism: Artemia franciscana; assembly: GCF_032884065.1. NCBI lineage: Eukaryota > Metazoa > Arthropoda > Branchiopoda > Anostraca > Artemiidae > Artemia > Artemia franciscana. The sequence continues at coordinate 23,490 of NW_027064790.1, forward strand.
TAGACTAGCTAGAATCAAACTTTCACTGTTCTATCTACTATTGATTCTAGCTGGTCTAGAATCAATAGATTAGAATTCTAGAACCATATGCAAGACGTCCCATACGAACTAGTGCTATTCTATTGATTCTATTAGAATCAAACAGAAAGTTTGATTCTAGATTCAAATAGATTTGAATCTATTTATTGAATAGTGAAAAAGTCTTTTCTAAAATGACGTCTTGCATATGACTCATAGAAATAGTAGATAGACTAGCTAGAATCAATAGATTAGAATTCTAGAACCATATGCAAGACGTCACATACGAACTAATGCTATTCTATTGATTCTATTAGAATCAAACAGAAAGTTTGATTCTAGATTCAAATAGATTTGAATCTATTTATTGAATAGTGAAAAAGTCTTTTCTAAAATGACGTCTTGCATATGACTCATAGAAATAGTAGATAGACTAGCTAGAATCAATAGATTAGAATTCTAGAACCATATGCAAGACGTCACATACGAACTAGTGCTATTCTATTGATTCTATTAGGATCAAAAAGTTTGATTCTAGATTCAAATAGATTTGAATCTATTTATTGAATAGTGAAAAAGTCTTTTCTAAAATGACGTCTTGCATATGACTCATAGAAATAGTAGATAGACTAGCTAGAATCAATAGATTAGAATTCTAGAACCATATGCAAGACGTCATATACGAACTAGTGCTATTCTATTGATTCTATTAGAATCAAACAGAAAGTTTGATTCTAGATTCAAATAGATTTGAATCTATTTATTGAATAGTGAAAAAGTCTTTTCTAAAATGACGTCTTGCATATGACTCATAGAAATAGTAGATAGACTAGCTAGAATCAATAGATTAGAATTCTAGAACCATATGCAAGACGTCACATACGAACTAGTGCTATTCTATTGATTCTATTAGAATCAAACAGAAAGTTTGATTCTAGATTCAAAGAGATTTGAATCTATTTATTGAATAGTGAAAAAGTCTT
>NW_027064791.1:0-24490 GCF_032884065.1 Artemia franciscana
AGGCCTTTTTTCGAAGTGACTATAAATTTATTTTCGCAATAAACTTTTACTGTTAAGACAAATCGAAATAATAGTTACCATTCCTGAATCAGTGTCAGATAGATTTTTTTTCACTAGACAGTTTTCTTTACAAAACGCGTTTTGTGACGTTTAGCTACTATGGGCTGTGGTTCGCTCTCTATTAGGTTGTAGCTAATGCTGCAAACATGATCACATCAATACGCTGGTGAACACACTTTCGCTTTGACCATTCTTTTAAAAATCCTTGAAAATAATGAACTGCTGTTTCATATTAGTATTACGGGGTCAACGAATCCCAAAACGCCCCATCCTGGTGTACTATTGGAGTTGCTAACCCCTCTTATGTCTCGTATCCTCCTATCCCAATGTACTATTGGAATTGATGTCCCCTTGTATCCAGCTATTCTTCTACGACAGCCGTAACATTTTCTAGACACATTACATGCCTATTTTCCTTATGTTGTCGGTGAAGCAGTACAACGAATGCAAGTGGGCCCATATCCTGATTCCAGAGAATTTTCTGGTATGTTTCCAAGAATTTCAAAAATGATGCGTTATCTGGCATTGCGTAATCATTCTTGAAGAAATTATGTGCTTAGAAATACATTATAGGCAATCAATGCTTTGTTCCTGGGATGCTAACCAACTAGTGTTAAGCGTCACTACATCGTAACAATTTAATTGCGTATTCGATGTCTCAATTGGAGTTGGATACGTGGTAAATACTATCAGTTTTATGTTTCCTGGCGCCTTTTTGGTATCACTCCGAGAATATGCATACCAGAGTGATTTGAGATAATTGCTAGACAGACATATTCTTTATGTGCATGTTCCATTATGTTAAAAAACAAAAACAAAAACCAACTTGGAAGTGAAGAACAGGGAATTGTGCGGTTAGAAGTTACCCAATGAAGCGATTGAAGAACGCCATCTGCATAACCTAAGGATCTGTTGGAAGAAATATTGTGCCAAAGAAATATTGTGTGAAAACAGCCTCGGTTAGAAGACAAGCTATAATGAGAATCAGTTAATACAAGCCTGCCGCGTAGCCATGACGAGGGTCTACGGTGATGCCGATGGTCTCCTGATACTACAAATATATATATATATATATATATATATATATTTATATATATATATATATATATATATACATATATATATATATATATATATATATATATATATATATATATATATATATATATATATATATATATATAAATAAGTTGTCTGTGTGTGTGTGTGTGTCGAGTGACGTCATGTTTGTGTATAAGGATTGAGCTGTATGCGTCATAAAGTTGTTTGTCGACTGACGTCATGACCGGGACACAGGGGACACAGCCCTGTACTACAGGGGACACATACCGGGACACCGGGACACAAATGACGACCGGGACACAGGGAAGACGACCGGGGCACTCAAAGAGAAATTACAAACTGGGATACCGGGACACAAATGACGACCGGGACACAGGGAATATAAATGACGACCGGGACACAGGGACACATCATTAGAATAATGAGGTATAGATCTGAATACGGATTGTTTTTCCCATGGACATTTATATGTTAGATGTTCAAGAGTCAGTAAACCTGACAATCTATTTATATGCACAGACAATGGGACAGCGAAGAATGTTGTATATTCGCATGTTTTACGGAGTTAAAAACATATATATATATATATATATATATATATATATATATATATATATATATATATATATATATATATACATATATATATATATATATATATATATATATATATATATATATATATATATCTATATATATAAAAATAAGTTGTCTGTCTGTGTGTCTGTCTGTGGATCATGTGACGTCATGTTTCTGTGTTGACTGACGTCATGAAATTAGTTGTCGTCATTTTTGCTTTGACGGTTACGTCATTAACGGTATTTAAGACATTTGTTCACGGAAAAACGTTTAATTGTAAAATGACTGAAGAACCTACAATGGCAACAGCCGAGGAAGCTGCTCAAAGAGTTTATGCCAAAAAACATGCTGCTGATAGAGAAAGTAAGAAAAGAAAGCGTTCCGAGGAATCACAAGAACAGCAAGAAAACAGGCTTGCGGCTAAAGAACGCAAAACCGTGCAGTTAGATGAAAATCCACCTGGACAGCGAGAGTCAAAACATATCAAAACTGAAAATGATAGCGATGATGATTGGGTTTGGGATTTTGACTTGGATATGGTCATCAATGCCTACCAGATTTAAGTTAAAAAAACAAAGGTTCGTCGATATGTACTTCATAGTGACGCTGAAAAATAAAGAAGAAAAAGAAAACTGAAAAAAGAAAAAAGGTAAAAAACTAAAAAAAACTAAAAAGAAAAAAACACTCAAAGAGAAATTACAGACCGGGACACAAATGACGACCGAGACAGAGGGAATATAAGTGACGACCGGGAACCTCAAAGAGAAATTACAGACTGGGACACCCGGACACAAATCACGACCGGGACACAGGGAATATAAATGACGACCGGGACACAGGGACACAACTACAACGGGGACGCCGGGGGCACAGGCGGGATATATAAATGACGACCGGGACACAGGGATTGTTCGAATAGAAATTACAGACCGGGACACCGGGACACAAATGACGACCGGGACACCGGGACACAGGGAATATAAATGACGACCGGGACACTCAAAGAGAAATTACAAACTGGGACACCGGGACACAAATGACGACCGGGACACAGGGAATATAAATGACGACCGGGACACAGGGAATATAAATGACGACCGGGACACAGGGACACATCATTAGAATAATGAGGTATAGATCTGAATACGGATTGTTTTTCCAATGGACAATTATATGTTGCATGTTCAAGAGTCAGTAAACCTGGCAATCTATTTATATGCACAGACAATGGGACAGCGAAGAATGTTGTATATTCGCATGTTTTACGTAGTTAAAAACATATATTTATATCTATCTCTATTCACAGGTGGGACACAGGGACACAACTACAATGGCGCGTAACTAATATGGCGCGTAACGACTTACGCGCGCGGGGGGGCTTGGGAGGCGCGAAGCGCCCCACCAACTAGGTGTTGGGGTGGCGCGAAGCGCCACCCCAACAGCTAGTATATATATATAAAAATAAGTTGTCTGTCTGTGTGTCTGTCTGTGGATCAGGTGACGTCATGTTTCTGTGTTGACTGACGTCATGAAATTAGTTGTCGTCATTTTTGCTTTGACGGTGACGTCATTCAAGATATTTAAGACATATGTTCACGTAGAAATCTATTAATGTTTAAGTTTACAATGACTGATGAACTTACCATGGCAAAAGCCGATGAAGATGCTCAAAGAGTCTATGCCAAAAAACTTGCTGCTGATAGAGAAAGTCAGAAAAGAAAGCGTCCCGAGGAATCAAAAGAACAGCCAGGAAACAGGCTTGAGGCTGATAGAGAAAGAAAGAACAGAAAGCGTGCCGAGGAATCAAAAGAACAGCAAGGAAACAGGCTTGAGGCTGATAGAGAAAGAAAGAACAGAACGCGTGCCGTGAAATCTATTTATATGCACAGACAATGGGACAGCGAAGAATGTTGTATATTCGCATGTTTTACGTAGTTAAAAACATATATTTATATCTATCTCTATTCACAGGTGGGACACAGGGACACAACTACAATGGTGCGTAACTAATATAGCGCGTAACGACTTACGCGCGCGGGGGGGCTTGGGGGGCGCGAAGCGCCCCACCAACTAGGTGTTGGGGTGGCGCGAAGCGCCACCCCAACAGCTAGTATATATATATCAGAGCAACCTGAAAGTTATCGGTTGAGTCAACTTACCTAGATTTGTTGCTAAATAGTGTTCCGGTATTTGACTGCAGCAAGAGAAAGAAAAGAAGAAGAGGGCTATATTGTATAAACTGGAAATTCCATAACCCGGAACAAAACAGTATAAGACAATCATGCCATCTTGCGTTATTCAGATGCATCTTAAAGCTAATAAGAAAAACGTAAACGAAGTGTAAATGAAAAACGTAGCGTAAAGAGCGGGGCGTTGGTGAGGAAGCAGCCCCTTTCATATACGAAGTAATTTATGTTCATTTTAAGTTTTAATGTCGCTCCTTACTTTCAGTCAAAAAAACTTGTTTTTTTTTATTTAATTTCTGAACGTTTTTGAATCAATGCATGTTTTGATTTTGGCTCTCCGCAGAGGAATAATTAAAACGAAATTTGCATATTTATTTTTTTGGCTAAATGGCATTCTCATAATTTTGATCGAATGATTTTGAGAAAAAAGAATGGGGGAGGAAGCCTAGTTGCCCTCCAATTTTTTGGCTAATTAAAAAGGCAACTTTACGACTTTTACGTAAAGTTACTTCTTTACGATTTTTTACGACTCTTTTTATTAGTAAAAGATATACGTAACTTATAAATTAGCTTACGTAAAGAAGTTTTGTATTCTCATGTTTTTATTACATTTATGAGGGGGTTCGCTCCCTCGTCAGTACCTCGCTCTTTACACTAAAGCTTAAATTTTGTTCCAATTCATTAAGAATGACCCCTGAATCACAAAAGCCGTAGAATAAATAGTTGAAATTAAAATACTTTAGCGTAAAGAGCGGGGTATAAGGAGGAGGTGAGCCCCTCGTATGGGTAATAATTTCTGTTCGTTTTAAGTTTTAATGCTGCTCCTTACTTCCAGCTGAAAAAAAACCTTCATATTTATTTCTTCATTGTTTTTTTAAAATAATGCTAGTAAATCCTGCGCTCCCTTCATGGAAATTTTCTTCCACCATGAAAAATTCCTCGATGGAAAGTTCCCCCAGCCTATCCCCCTCTTCTCAACCCCTCCCCCAACCAGAAAAATCCTCCTGAAAACGCCTGTACACTTCCCAATAACCATTACTATATGTAAGCACTGGTCAAAGTTTGTAACTTGTAGCCCTCCCATTGGGACTTTGGGGGAGTAAGTTGTCCCCAAAGACATATTTATAAGGTTTTTCGACTACGCTGAATAAAATGGCTATCTCAGAATTTTGATCTGTTGACTTTGGGAAAATAATTAGCGTGGGGGGAAAAAAAACAAAAAACAAACAAACAAATAAACACGCATCCCTGATCTGCCTTCTGGCAAAAACTACAAAATTCCACATTTTTGTAGATAGGAGCTTGAAACTTCTACAGTAGGGTTCTCTGATATGCTGAATCAGATGGTGTGATTTTCTTTAAGATTTTATGACTTTTAGGGGGTGTTTCCCCCTGTTTTCTAAAATAACGCAAATTTTCTCAGGCTTGTAACTTTTGATGGGTAGGACTAAACTTGATGAAACTTATATATTTAAATCAGCATTAAAATACAATTCTTTTGATGTAGCTATTGGTATCAAAATTCAATTTTTTTAGTTTTGGTTACTATTGAGCCGGGTCGCTCCTTACTACACTTCGTTACCACGAACTGTTTGAAAACATATTTTGCCCTTCCCCATCCTTGGTGTAAATTGTCATCCCTTTAGAAAATCTTCACGACATGAGAAAAAAAGCCATACGAAGTTTGTTCTAAATATATGCCAAGTTGCTTGTGTGTCTCCCCCTGTGGCACAAAATTAGCTATGTATCAAAGGTGTATCATGCTACGGGCCGTTTCCAAACTGTTAAAGAAAGATCTTCGTGAATTAATAGCTGATATAATCAACACTAGTTATTACTAGACTATAGCGATTTTCTATTTTTTTAGAAATTTTGAAATTTATTATTGTTTTCTCTGTTTTTGCGCACTATATATTTCTTTTTATAACGGGTAATATGTCAATAATAATGATAATAACAATAATAATAATAGTAACAACCATAAATAACAAAATGTGATGAGTGTAATCTATAGTGTTTTATTGAAGCATATTTATTTTTCTCTTTTCTTCTCTGTGCAGTCTCCCATGTCTATGCATTCATTATTTTAAAATGGAATTTCATGTTTCAGCGAATTCGATAATGCAAGTCTAATAGTGCAATTCTAATTTTGTAAATGTTCGTTATCTTACAAATTTCAACTTTTAGACACTCGCTCAAGTCTTATCTCCTTTTAAGTAGTTTTTTAAACTTGAAATATATTATAAAGATAGATAACAAATCGTTTGACTGTATATCATAACCAAATATTTAAATTCTTTTTTGCTCCAATTTTCAGCCCACCTAAGAAATATGCTGACTGCAATAAAAATACAGAAAAACGGTGCATTAATAGACGTATTCCCCTGATTTCTCGCATTGTCCAAATAATGCATCTTTTGTCAGACATCTCAGGGAAAGCAACACTTTTTCTAAATTAATTCCTCTAAAGTACCTGCTTGTAATCTCCGATTTTTTACAATATTTAAACATATATCATGCTAGTTATATTCAAAGTTTGAATAATTTAATCCTTAAATTGTATTTATGAATTTCTTGTTTGGGTCTTTAAAAAATAATTAAGAAAAATGTTTGGTTGAATATCAAAAACCTATGATAATTTACAGTAAACAAATTTAGGGTTTTTCTCTTGAACATTAATTGATTGAATTATGTTTTTTATTTTTTGTTAATTTAAATAGGTGATGTGCTTATACATTTTGGAAGGTGTACGTGTGACTAAATCCCTTTTTACTCATCCCTTGTTCAACACAGCCTCCATTAAACTTAATCCCTATTAAACTCTACCCTCATTAGCTCAACCCCGTGCAGCACAACCCTCTTTCAATATAACCCTCATAGAGTTCAACAATCTTTCAAATCAACCGTAGTAGATACCTTCGTCTTGACGATGCGGAGGCACCGTATCTGGTCTTCCCCTAAAACACGGAGACAATGCACTCTTACATGGCCCATATAACGAAGAGAGCTAATTAGGGGAAGGTCATCATGTACGCGTTAAACTTGTTTATTTTAAACCATCGTCTGGAGAACAAACCCAACGGGTTACCTTCGCAGACTTACAAGACCACAAGTACAATCGCAATGGTTGTACAAGGGGTTACTTTGAGCTACTTGTTGAAGGCCATGTTTACCCACATTTTTGACCTAGTTTTCATAACTGGATCGAAATTTTTAATTGTTTTTGTTTTTGACTTTCTGAAAATTCTGCTCGCATGATTTTGACTTTGAAGAATCTGTTTGTGTATTACTTACTTCTTTAAATGCTGTGGTTGGATGTTTCTGACTCTCTTTCTGTGTTTCCGACTTTTTGAAAATTCTTTTCATATATTTTCGACCTTCTTAAGCTTCTGTTCGTGTTTTTCTGATATTTTGAAAATTCTGTTCGCATGTTTCTGACTTTTTGTAAATTATATTCGTTTATGTCAACATTTTTCTGACTTTTTGAAAATACTGTTCACCTATCTCTTGATTTTTGAAAATGCTGTTCGCGTTTTTCTTACTTATTTTCGGTTCATGGTTTGATGTATTACAAGTGTGCTGTGTGTGTGTTAGCTTTTTTGGTGTTACCTTGTCTATTTTGAAGGGAATTGGTTGAAGAGTTAGGATTTGGCAAATTTAGATAAGCTATATAATAGTTTGACGTGTGTGTGAACTAGCTTTTTCTGTACTAGGTTTCTTAGCCATTTGTAGGTGTTTGTTTTCTGATGCTTATGATCTTGGATGTTCAGTTTAATTTATGCTAGATTTCTTAGCCTTTCGTAAGTGTGTGTTGTCTGAAACTTATGGTTAGGATATTTAGTTTGATTTTTCGTTGTTTGACTTGTCAGAAACTTAAGATTTGGGATGTTTAGTTTGCTAATTCTCACCTTTCTGAGCTAGCTTCCTTAGGCTTTCGTGGGTGTGATATCTGAATCTTATGATTTAGGATGTTTAGTTTGATATTTCAGTACTTTCTGTGCTATGTCTCTAAGCCTTTCGTAGGTGTGTATTGACTGAAACCTATGATTTGGGATGTATAGTTTGCTATTTGGGCTTTTCTGAGCTAGATTTCTTAGTCTTTCATTGGTAGTTGTTGTCTGAAAATTATGATTTGGGGTGTTTAATCTGGTATTTTGTGATTTTACTTTTCTCAAATTTATGATTTAGTATTTTTAGTATGCTATTTTGGGCTTTTCTCTACTAGGTTTTTAGTCTATTGTAGATGTGAGCAGTCTTAAATCTATGACTCAAAATGTTTAGTTTGGTAGTTCGTGCAATGGCGTTGGTACCCTTTCTTTCTTGATCCAGTTTTAATGATAATCCTTCTCTTTCATTGCACAGGCCATAGTGTTAAATTTCTTTTTTTATAAATTAGTATATTTTAAATCTCTTGTCTCTTCTGTTAAACATGTTCTATGCTCATAGTTTCCTGTATTCTCGTAGAGTGTCAATTTATCTTAATTATTCATTGAAGATGTAAAATTATCATAATACCCATTGCATATATTAAATTCACAGATAAGGAATATTTCTAATTCAATTCTTTTAATGCTCTTAACTGTTATTTTATTATAACTACACTAAGTTTCGTTTTAGTATTGATGTAAAACGATAGAACATCATTTCACTCTTGCTTGTAAATTTAAACTACAAAGTTTTCACGAACAATGCAACTATTTCATATGTTAGGCCATCGCTTGAAATTGGAGATGCAAAGAGTCATGCTATTTGCCCTTACTATGATTCTTTTATGACTAGATAGCGTGGATTAATGAAAAAAAGCTACAGTGCAAATGTTGCAATTATACATCTTTTCTCCAGTGTGAACTTTTCTGTTCGTGTATAAAGTAGAGCTGTGAGAAAACAGCTTAGCACATATCATGCAGACCTGATGGTTTTCTCTAGTTTGAGTTCTTACATGACTAGACAAGTATGAATTGCGGGAAAATGCTTTGGCAAATATCTTGCATGTATAAGGCTTTATTCTCTTTAGTATGACTTTTCATATGCTCGTAGAAGCTGAAATCCCTTGAAAAGCCATTGTTGCATATTTTACATCTGATTGGATTTTCTCCAGTATGGACTATCATATGCGTTGATAATTATTATTTATTGAGAAATGGTTTAGTACAGGTGTTGCAAGTAAAAGCCTTTTCTCCAGTATGAATTTTTGTGTGCCATGAAAATGTGCATTTATGTAAAAATACTCTAGTACAGATATCGAAAGTCAGGGATTTCTTCACCAGCCTGAACTCCATCTACAATGTGAATCGTCATGTGCCTAGTTAAATATAAATTCTAGAAAACTCTTTGTTGCATATCTTACATTTGAATCGATTTTCTTCTTCATGATCCTTCTTTAAGGATTCTCGCTTCCGTGTCTTTGATTTACAGTGTTTGAGACATGCCGTTTTGATTCCTAGATAATAGTTAGTGGTCAAGTCATTGCATTGGCTTCAACATAATTCTTCTAAACCTTTTGAAGTTTTTTGAAAATTGGTATTGAATTGTTCTATTCTTTAATTGGAAAGATTCTTGTTGATCTTCAAGGATAACAGTTAGATTGAATACCGTTAGTTTGTTCATGTTGTTGACTGTTTTATATTGAAGAAGGGAAATATACAGGTCTTTACCAAAATATTAGTTGATTTTAGTATGAATATATTTAAACATGGATGTGTAAGCTAAAACACTATCAATCTAGGCATTTAAATGAAGGAGGTTGCATATACTAGCATATCACGTCTTCTGACTGTATGTAAATTCCTCCATCGTGGCAAAAATGTCATCTTAAATAGATAAAACTGTGACGTACATGTCTAATTTGCTAAATTGATGGCTATGAATATATTCTGAAGAATTTAAGTTTCGATATTGCTTTTTACTTTCCACTGAAGGTCGAAAGTGGAAAGGTCTTACGTATTTGATTCCGAATTCAATGCCTTAACAATTTCTGCAATCTTCCACTGTTTCTTTTAAGAAACTAATTTCCTTCAAGCAATGGAAATAAATATAAAGAAATAACAAAATTATAATAAAACTAACACTGGTAAAAGTAAAGCCCACATCAAGCTTAAGTTTGGATGTTTCTGGTCACAATCTGCTAACCTATATATGGGATTATCTTTTTGAACCATTATAAATGTTCAGTTTATAGTATCTTTTGCGACATTAAAATGCATATCTCTAGTGTTGATATTAGTCTTTACTTTCCAGGGAATGTCTAAACTTGAAAAAAAATGTGTGAATTAATACTGGCTTAGCAATCTCTGAAAATTTAATGCCGGTAGGTACATTCAAACTGGTGATATCAGTTGCATAGTGGTAGGGTTGGAGCTGATTTATGCTGTCTTGAAATTAAAAAGAAAAAAAAGTAATAACATTTATCTTTTTAGATACCAATCAGAAAGTTTCTATTCCAAAACTTATATGATGAAAACGTATTTGTTTTTAGGGAGAGGGGTTCTTTGAAGGAAGACTAAAAATATTCAGAATCGAAAATAAAAGTAGTTTTTCTCAAGGGCTTCGGAAACTTCTCGAAGCTTTTGTTGATACACTCTCTGGATTTAAAAAGTTATTTTTACTCTCCTCTGAAGGTTCAAGTTCAAAATAATCCATGGCTTAAATTCAAATTCACTTCTCCGTCACCTCCACAATAGTTTCGTTCCGATAATTCCAATCGCTTCTTGAATATTGAATATTGATTTTTGATACTAAAGGATATATCAAAAGAATTGAATTATTATGCTGATTTCAAATATATAAGTTTCTTTAAGTTTAGTCTTACCCATTGACGGTTAAAAGCCCGAAAAATCTGCCTTATTTAAAAAAGGGGGGAATTACCTCCTAAATTTTGTAGAATTTTAATGAAAATCACACCATCAGACTCAGCATATTTGAAAACCCTACCGTAGAGGTTTCAAACTGCTCTCTGTAGAAATGTGGAATTCTGTAGTTTTTGACAGACGAAAAATCATGGATGCGTGTTTATTTGTTGCTATTTTTTTCCCAGGGCTGATTGTATCCTCCCAGTTGTCTTAGAACATTGTGAGAGGGCTCATTGGAACGCAAATTGAAAGTTCTAGTTCCCTTATCAAGTGGCCAATAAGATTGGAGGGTAACTAGGCCTCCTCCCCCACCCCTTTTCCTCAAATCACCTCATCAACATTTTGAGATAGCCATTTTTTTCATCCTAGTTGAAAGGTCCAATAACAATACCTTTCGATAAAACCTGATCTCGCCCCCCCCACAGCCCCAGGGGAAAGGTCCCCAAGTTATAAAACTTAGCCATCCATTATGCATATTATTTGTTATTAGGAAGCTTGCATTCATTTTAGGGTAGGAGGAGGGACGAATTTTCTGCTCGGGATTTTCCACAGGGGAATTTTCCATGGAGAGGGAAGTTTTCAGGGGGTGAACTTGTCAGGGGAAATTATACACTGGTTTAATTTGCAAGAATTCCTATACAAAATTCTTTTTATATGTCTGGCCTTCTTTTTTCCGTCTCAATTCTACGCGTGGAGTTGTTAAGGATGATTGTCCTGAGTAAATTTTTGCCAGGATTGAATTGTCTAGAGGATATTAAGAATTTTTTTCAACTGAAAGTAAGGAGCAATATTAAAACTCAAAATGAAGGGAAATTATTAAGTATTGGAAGAGGGTTACTTCCTCCTCGACACCTCGCTCTTTACGCTAAAGTTTGAATTTGGTCCCAATTCTTAAGAACAACTCCTGAAATGCAAGGGTTGATTAGCTAGAACAATAAGTAGCTTTCCTAAAAGTACTAAAAAACTTTAGTGTAAAGAGTGAGGTGTCGAGGAGGAGGCAACCTCCTTCATATACGTAATTATTTCCGTTCGTTTTAAATTTTAATGTTGCTCCTTACTTTCAGTTGAAAAAACTTGTTTTTTTATTTAATCACGTAGCCTATAGATCCAGTTATGAACGCCCGGTTAAACATGAGTGTAATGGCCTTCAACGAGACAGCTCAAAGTAACCCGTCATACAACTATTTTAATATACTGGTTCGTGGCTTTGGGTGACTGCCAAAGGAACTGGTTGGCTTCCTCCTCGAGACGATGGTTCAAATAAGCAAGTTAAACACGCGTGTGATGACTTTCACCGAGTTAGGTCAGCCCATTAGCTAATATATGGGCCATGTAAGAGTGTATTGCACCCATGTCCTAGTGGAAGAACCGATACGGTACCTCCCCGTTGTCAAGATGATGGTATCTACTACTTCCAATTAATATAACTCCTTTTTGAGTCAACATTCATTAGAACCGCCATGTGAATAAGTTTGAACTAGGGCTGATTTGAACCTTAATATTCGCTTCTCTCTTCACCCACGGTTTCCAACTAGTGTTAATTAACAGGGTTTGAGCTTGAATTGGAATCAAGTTTTTGCGATGAGATGAAAATGAGTAACATCTATCATCAACTATTCAGCTTTGTGTTTTTTTTGTTTTTGTTTTTTTCATAAACAAGGCAATATTTTTTTAAACCGTTTCCCCCACTTGCAAAAGAGGATGGAAGGGGGATTATTCAAAAGGAGGATTTCAAACACCTGGTTAAGGGATTTTGACCTTTGAGAATGTAATGGTAAATAGTTTATAGTTTCTAGGCCTTATGCTCCAGAAATGACACTAAATCAGAATGACATTTTTGGTGCCATATGGCTTTTTATGATTGCGGTATCATGACGACATTATGAAAAGGACAAGAATGTGAGCATTCATTTTTAAATGACCTCTTAAACTGCTCTCTCTGATGTTCTAGTGTGCTGTCAATGCTAGAGAAACAAAAAGAAAAAAACGAAGAAAAAACAGTGTTTCAAGCTGTTTTTCAAAATTCCCCTAAGTTTTTTTTTCCGCAATAAACTTTTACTATTAAAGTTAACCGAAATAATAGAAATGCTATTCCTGAAATAGTATTAAGTATAAATTTTTCTTATGAGACATTTTTAATGTGTTTTTATGCTTTTGGTTACTATGACTCTGGTTTGCTCTGTGCTAGGTTGTAGCAATTAATGCAATCATGAAATGCAAGTGTGTTCAGGCCGTGGGCATGAAAAGTTTTACCTGTCCTATATATTATTTTGTCTGCTATAGTTATATGTGTTAGATTTGCCTGTCACTGTATGTATTACATTTGCCTGTTGCAAAACGAGACAGACAAATATTGTATTTGGTTCACAGGGCAAATATTATATTTGCCTTGCCTGTTCAAGACCAAAGAATAGGTTGTAATGCATTAATGAAGCATAAAATATAAGACAGTTTCGTAAGAATCAATCATTGAATAAAGTTTATTTCAATCGGGCAAACTTTTTATCACTGTCGACAAAACGGATTAAGTTATTTCTCTATTTACATTGTGCGTTTAAGGAGGGTTAATTCAGGAAAGATAAAGAGGGCCGATTTTACCGTGAAAAAGGGAAGTTACTCATTCAGAGATTGATTCTACTTACTATGCTTACATAACTATTTTTGATTTAATGTAAATTATACTGTGTACCTTAATCTTTAGTCGTTACTACAATTTTTTATCTTTCACTTTTTTTGTGATTTCTAGGCTGCGTCAAGGCTCGCGTTCTTTTCACGGTTCTTGCTTCTGTTGGCCTTGCGATTCTTTATGGTCTCAAAGTAAATTTGTCTGTGGCCATTGTGGCAATGGTAAATCATACAGCTCTAGCTGATGCTCATCAAGGTGAAGATGAAGATGCTTTAACAGATGTAGGTTTCACATGTGCAACACCTGATAATCAAAACTCAACTCATGTAGCTCAGGTAGCGAAATACTTTTTTATGAGTTTTTGATTAATAACTGTTTTTTATTCCTGATCAGAAGTAGTTATATGATATACTTATAGTTCTTACTTCTTTTAAAATGAATTAAGTACTCTTACTAAGTATTAAATGTGATACTTGTAATTGTTAATAAATGCTTTTATGCTTTAAGAATGCACTATCCGGAAGATGAGTGAGGGACTCGCACTTATATATCGTGAAATATTATAACTTCGACTATTTCTTTCATGGTTTCCGTTGTTTTTCATATGTTTTCACCTGATTTTGCTTTCTGATTGAATTGTCCTCCATCCCCCTCCATTCGTCACATAAAGGAACTTCTACTTATAGGCCTGTGCTTCATTGATGGTTTGGCTTTTTTTTGTGATATTCCCAATTGTACTAAGCTTATTGTACTTGCAATTGTACAATAAGCAATTGTACTTGCAATTACCAGTTTTTTGCTCTTTCCGTAATTTAATGTCTCTTCATACTAAAGTATTTTCAAAAATATTTGATTATTGAAGCTAGTCTGATTTCTAACAACGATATGTACTAAGCTTTAAACTTTGGTTTTTCTTTTTTAAGCTTTTTGTAATCGCTGTTTTTTTAATTTATTTTTTTTCTTTTTTAGTTTTTCTTTTTTTTTGGTTTTTTAGTTTGTTTTTTAAGTTTTTTTAGATGTTTACCTTTTTTTATTTTTTTTCATTTTTTTTTCTTCTTTATTTCTAAGTTTTTTTTTTCCGCAACATGTCCCTGCAATACGTGTGAAGGTGCTAATTGCCGTTGCAAAGCTTTGGTGGGTTAATATTTCGCAACATGATTATTGTTACACCTATTTTTAGTTGTAGCACGTGGGCTGGAAACCCAGAGAGATCTAGTTAATTTTTACTCTCTCTTTCCGCAACTGGCCCCAGCAACAAGTGTGCAGGATGCTAATTTTTAACTCCGTAAAACTTGCGGACATACAACTGGTAATTCCTCTGATATACTAAGGTAATTCCTCGACACACATTCTTATTTTACCTTCTTTTTCAGCCACAAGCCTTGTTTTGCGTTCCTCTTGTAATAAATCGACACGCTTTCTTTTGACGATTTCTCTCTGAGCCGCAACACTACCCCCCCCCCCTGAAGCAACACGTATGTAAGGTGCTAATTTTTAACTGCGTAAAACATGTGGATATACAACATTCTTCGCAATCCCATTGTCTGTGCATATAAATAGATAGCCCGGTTTATCGACTCTTGAGCATGCAACATATAATCGTCCATGGGAAAAAGATCTATACCACATTTTTCTATGATTGCCCTTGAGCTTTATTGATGGTGATTGCAAATGCTAATCGAATTGGAAATAGTAATATTTTAAATTGAAAAAGCAGATCCGTTGGAATCATGAGAATGCGAGGAATAAGAACAGCCTCACCCTCGGAAGGCCATGTCAAGATTGTTGTCTCTATTACGTTTTCCATTGTTGTTTTTTACGGCAAGTCGCGTGCCGTTGCAAAGCTTTGGTGGGTTAATATTTTCCAACATGATTATTGTTACGCCTATTTTTAGTTGTAGCACGTGTCATGGAAACCCTGGGAGATCCAGCGAATTTTTACTTTCTCTTTCAGCCGCAAGCCTGGGTTCGTGTTGCTCTTGTAATACATCGAGACACTTTCTTTTGGTAATTTATCTCTGAGCCGCAAGCATAACCCCCCCCCCCCTAAGGTAATATGTATGCAAGGTGGTAATTTTTAACTGCTTAAAACTTGTGGGTATACAATTTTCTTCGCGGTCCCATTGTCTGTGCATATAAATAGATTGTCCGGCTTATCGACTCGTGAGCATGCAACATATAATCGTCCACGGGAAAAACAATCCGTATTAAGATCTATACCGCATTTTTCTAATGAATGCCCTTGAGCTTTGTTGATGGTGATTGCAAATGCTAATCGAATTGGGAATTGCAATCTTTTAAATTGAAAAGGCAGATCTGATGGAATCATGGAAATGCGAGGAATAAGAACAGCCTCACCCTCGGAAGGCCCTGTCAAGATTGTTGTCTCTATTATGTTTTCCGTTGTTTTTTTTTTTAAGGCAAGTCGCGTGCCGTTGCAAAGCTTTGGTGCGTTAATATGTCGCACCATGATTATTGTTACGCCTGTTTTTAGTTATAGCACATGTGGTGGAAACCGTGGGAGATCCAGCGAATTTAAAAATTCTGATGGATAGTTAACCGCTTCATTTGATTCCAGAACTGTATCGACTGAAGCATTCATTTCGTCCGCAGGTGACGATCTAGGACACGCCTTCGTTGACGTAAAGCAGCAAGCCTGGATTTGCATGTGGTTCAGTCCCGCTTTCTAGGGCCATAATGAAAGAAACATTGAGATGGCTAGGCCACGTTCTGCGGGTGAAGGATAATAGATTGCTGAAGATTGTCCTTTTTGGCCAACAGTCTGGGGCTAAACGGAAAGCAAGTCGTCCTCATCTAGGGTGGGAAGATGCCATAAAAAAAGATTTAAAGGAAATAGGAACTTCCTGGGAGGGTGTAAAGAGGGAGACCTTGAACAGATTGGGTTGGAGGAGGAGCGTGCGTAGCTGTGTTTGCCTCAGGTGGCTTGGTGCTGCGGTAAGTTATAAGTAGTTGTGGTAGTAGTAGTACTTAATCTACTTATTCTAGGCATTATGAAACTACTTAAAACGCCTTTCGTTAATAGACTAAATACACCTGGTATTTTATACTTATCTATTCCTTTTGTAATATCATATGCGCCATAGATATAAAGACAATACATTCACTCGGGGGGGGGGGGATTACATAATATACTAGCTGTTGGGGTGGCGCTTCGTGCCACCCAAAGACCTAGTTGGTGGGGGTGCTTCGCACCCCCCAAGCCCCTCGCGCGCGTAAGTCGTTACGCGCCATATTAGTTACGCGCCATTGTAGTTTTGTCCCTGTGTCCCACCTGTGAATATAGATAGATATATATATGTTTTTACCTACGTAAAACTTGCGAATATACAACATTCTTCGCTGTCCTATTGTCTGCGCATATAAATAGATTGTCAGGTTTACCGACTCTTGAACATGCAACATATAATTGTCCATGGGAAAAACAATCCGTATTCAGATCTATACCTCGTTATTCTAATGATTACGCTTGAGCTTTGTTGATGGTGATTGCTAAGCGAACATTCCCTGTGCCCCCGTCGTCATTTATATATCCCCCTGTGCCCCCCCCCGGCGTCCCCGTTGTAGTTGTGTCCCTGTGTCCCGGTCTTCATTTATATTCCCTGTGTCCCGGTCGTTTGTCTGCGCATATAAATAGATTGTCAGGTTTACCGACTCTTGAACATGCAACATATAATTGTCCATGGCAAAAACAATCCGTATTCAGATCTATACCTCGTTATTCTAATGATTACGCTTGAGCTTTGTTGATGGTGATTGCTAAGCGAACATTCCCTGTGCCCCCGTCGTCATTTATATATCCCCCTGTGCCCCCCCGGCGTCCCCGTTGTAGTTGTGTCCCTGTGTCCCGGTCTTCATTTATATTCCCTGTGTCCCGGTCGTCTTTGTGTCCCGGTGTCCCAGTCTGTAATTTCTCTTTGAGTGTCCCAGTCGTCATTTATATTCTTTGTGTCCATTTAAATTCCCTGTGTCCCGGTCGTCATTTGTGTCCCGGTCTGTAATTTCTCTTTGAGTGTCCTGGTCGTCATTTATATTCCCTGTGTCTCGGTCTTCATTTGTGTCCCGGTGTCCCGATCTTAGTTTCATCTTATTATGACGTCATATACAAAGCCTTATATACTTATATCTTGCGAATATACAACATTCTTCGCTCTCCCATTGTCTGTGCATATAAATAGATTGTCAGGTTTACCGACTCTTGAACATGCAACATATAATTGTCCATGGGAAAAACAATCCGTATTCAGATCTATACCTCATTATTCTAATGATTGCCCTTGAGCTTTGTTGATGGTGATTGCTAATCAAACATTCCCTGTGTCTCGGTCGTCATTTATATATCCCCCCTGTGCCCCCCGGCGTCCCCGTTGTAGTTGTGTCTCTGTGTCCCGGTCGTCATTTATATTCCCTGTGTCCCGGTCGTTATTTGTGTTCCGGTGTCCCAGTCTGTAATTTCTCTTTGAGTGTCCCGGTCGTCATTTATATTCCCTGTGTCCCGGTCGTCATTTGTGTCCCTGTGTCCCGGTTTGTAATTTCGTCAGTCGACAAACATGACGTGAATCGACAAAAAACTTCATGACGGCATAATGCTCAATCCTTATAATGACGTCAGTCAACAAACATGACGTTAGTCGACACACAAACATGACGTCAGTCAACACACACAAACAAACAACTTATTTTTATATAGATAACTAGCTAACCCAACACCTAACCCTAGCTAACCCAACACCTAGTTGGTGGGGGCGCTTCGCACCCCCCCAAGCCCCCTTGCGCGCGTAAGTCGTTACGCGCCATTGTAGTTGTGTCCCTGTGTCCCACCTGTGGATATAGAAAGATATATATATATATATATATATATATATATATATATATATATATATATATATATATATATATATATATATATATATATATATATATATTATATATATATATATATATATATATATATATATATATATATATATATATATATATATATATATATATATATATATATATATATATATATATATATATATATATATATATATATATATATATATATATATATACATAAAATTAGACAACACAAAATTGTCCATGGGAAAAACAATCCGTATTCAGATCTATGCCTGATTATTTTAATGATTGCCCCTGAGTTGTAAATGATGGTAATACCACAAACGTTGGAAGATTAACGATTTTACCTTCGTCATATGCTGGCAGTCCCCGTCATATGCATGAATATGCTCAAAATGCTATTGCATATGTTCGTCTCTATGGTCGTCGAGATTTATTTATTACATTTACATGTAATCAATCTTGGGACGAGATACAGCAGCTTTTACTTCAAGGACAATCGGCGGTTCATAGACATGACATTACGGCCCGTGTCTTCCGACAAAGGTTGAAATCACTGATAAGTTACATAGTAAAACTTGAAGTGTTTGGGTCAGTGCGATGCTGGATGTACTCAGTTGAATGGCAAAAACGAGGATTGCCACACGCACATATACTAATCTGTATATCAAATGTCTCGGTCGTCATTTGTGTCCCGGTGTCCCCTGTCTTAGTTTCATCTTATTATGACGTCATATACAAAGCCTTATATACTTATATCTTGCGCATATACAACATTCTTCGCTCTCCCATTGTCTGTGCATATAAATAGATTGTCAGGTTTACCGACTCTTGAACATGCAACATATAATTGTCCATGGGAAAAACCATCCGTATTCAGATCTATACCTCATTATTCTAATGATTGCCCTTGAGCTTTGTTGATGGTGATTGCTCATCAAACATTCCCTGTGTCCCGGTCGTCATTTATATATCCCCCCTGTGCCCCCCAGCGTCCCCGTTGTAGTTGTGTCCCTGTGTCCCGGTCGTCATTTATATTCCCTGTGTCCCGGTCGTTATTTGTGTCCCGGTTTCCCAGTCTGTAATTTTTCTTTAAGTCTCCCGGTCGTCATTTATATTCCCTGTGTCCCGGTCGTCATTTGTGTCCCGGGGTCCCGGTCTGTAATTTCGTCAGTCGACAAACATGACGTGAGTCGACAAAAAACTTCATGACGGCTCAATCCTTATAATGACGTCAGTCGACAAACATGACGTCAGTCGACACAAAAACATGGCGTCTGTTGGGCGTCAGTCGACGCCCAACAAGCCTGCCCGCGCGCCTAAGTCGTTACGCGCTAGACACAACTAAGTCGTTAGTTGTGTCCCTGTGTCCCACCTGTGAATATAGAAAGATATATATATATATATATATATATATATATATATATATATATATATATATATATATATATATATATATATATATATATATATATATATATATATATATATATATATATAAATAAGTTGTCTGTCTGTGGATGGATGGATGGATCAGGTGACGTCACCTGAAAAAACTGGATTAGCTGACGTCAAAACTGAAAAAACTAAAAAAAAGGCAAAAACTACAAAAAAAACTAAAAACTAATAAAAAAAATAAAAAAGCTAAAAAACTACAAAAAACTATAAAGGTAAAAACCAATAAAAAACTAAAAAAAAAACTGAAAAAACTAAAAAAAGGCAAAAACTACAAAAAAAAAACTAAAAACTAATAAAAAAAGTAAAAAAGCTAAAAAACTAAAAAAACTAAAAAAACTAAAAAAAGGTAAAAAACTAAAAAAAAATAAAAAATAAAAAAAAACTAAAAAAAAGGAAAAAAACTGAAAAATAAGCTAAAATAAAGGTAAAAACCAATAAAAAACTAAAAAAAAAAAAGGAAAAAACTAATAAATGACGACACTCAAAGAGAAAGCGATCAGGACAAAAGGAATGTTCGATTAGCAATCAACAAAGCACCGGGACACAGGGAGTATAAATGACGACCAGGACATAAGTAAAAAAAAAACAAACTATCTATATATATAAAAATAAGTTGTCTGTGGATCTGTGGATCGTGGATCAGGTGACGTCACCTGAAAAAACTGGATCAGGTGACGTCAAAACTGAAAAAACTAAAAAAAGGCAAAAACTACAAAAAAAACTAAAAACTAATAAAAAAAATAAAAAAGCTAAAAAACTAAAAAAACTAAAAAAAGGCAAAAACTACAAAAAAAACTAAAAACTAATAAAAAAGCTAAAAAACTAAAAAAACTAAAAAAAAGGCAAAAACTACAAAAAAACTAAAACTAATAAAAAAAATAAAAAAGCTAAAAAACTAAAAAAACTAAAAAAACTAAAAAAAGGTAAAAAACTAAAAAAACTAAAAACTAAAGAAAAACTAAAAAAGGTAAAAACTAAAAGAACTAAAAAAGAAAAAAATAAATGACGACACTCAAAGAGAAAGCGACCAGGACAAAAGGAATGTTCGATTAGCAATCAACAAAGCACCGGGACACAGGGAGTATAAATGACGACCAGGACACAAGTAAAAAAAAAAATTAACAAAACTAAAAAGAAGGTAAAAAACTACAAAAAAACTAAAAAGAAAAAAAAAACTAAAAACTAATAAAAAAACTAAAAAATCTAAAAATCTAAATAAACTAAAAAAGAAAAAAAAAGGAAAAAAATAAAGGAGAAAAACAAAACTAAAAAACGAATGTATATACAGACCGGTACACCGGGATACAAATGACGACCGGGACACAGGGAATATAAATAACGACCGGGACACAGGGACACAACTACAACGGGGACACCGGGGGAAACAGGGGGATATAAATGACGACCGGGACAAAAAAACTAAAAAGAAAAAAAAAACTAAAAACTAATAAAAAAAACTAAAAAATCTAAAAATCTAAATAAGCTAAAAAAGAAAAAAAAAGGAAAAAAATAAAGGAGAAAAACAAAACTAAAAAACGAATGTATATACAGACCGGGACACCGGGATACAAATGACGACCGGGACCCGGGACACAGGGAATATAAATGACGACCGGGACACAGGGACACAACTACAACGGGGACACCGGGGGAAACAGGGGGATGTAAATGACGACCGGGACACCGGGACAGGGAATGGTCGATTAGCAATCACCATCAACAAAGCTCAAGGGCAATCATTAGAATCATGATGTATAGATCTGAATACAGATTGTTTTCCCATGGACCATTATATGTTGCATGTTCAAGAGTCGGTAAACCTGACAATCTATTTATATGCAAAGACAATGGGACAGCAAAGAATGTTGTATATTCGCAAGTTTTACGTAGTTAAAACCATATATATATATCTATCTATATTCACAGGTGGGACATAGGGACACAACTACAATGGCGCGTAACTATTATGGCGCGTAACGACTTACGCGCGCGGGGGGGGCTTGGGGGGGCGCGAAGCGCCCCCACCAACTAGGTGTTGGGGTGGCGCGAAGCGCCACCCCAACAGCTAGTATATATATATATATATATATATATATTATATATATATATATATATATATATATATATATATATATATATATATATATATATATATATATATATATATATATATATATATATATATATATATATATATATATATATATATATATATATATATATATATATATATATAAATAAGTTGTCTGTGTGTGGATCTGTGGATGGATCAGGTGACGTCACCTGAAAAAACTGGATCAGGTGACGTCAAAACTGAAAAAACTAAAAAAAGGCAAAAATTACAAAAAAAAAACAAAAAACTAATAAAAAAAATAAAAAAAGCTAAAAAACTAAAAAAACTAAAAAAAGGCAAAAACTACAAAAAAACTAAAAACTAATAAAAAAGCTAAAAAACTAAAAAAAATAAAAAAAGGCAAAAACTACAAAAAAAACTAAAAACTAATAAAAAAATAAAAAAGCTTAAAAACTAAAAAAACTAAAAAAAACTAAAAAAAGGTAAAAAACTAAAAAAACTAAAAACTAAAAAAAAGGAAAAAACTGAAAAATAAGCTAAAATAAAGGTAAAAACCAATAAAAAACTAAAAAAAAAACTGAAAAAACTAAAAAAAGGCAAAAACTACAAAAAAAACTAAAAACTAATAAAAAAAGTAAAAAAGCTAAAAAACTAAAAAAACTAAAAAAACTAAAAAAACTAAAAAAAGGTAAAAAAATAAAAATAAAAAAAAATTAAAAAAAGGAAAAAACTGAAAAATAAGCTAAAATAAAGGTAAAAACCAATAAAAAAACTAAAAAGAAAAAAAGGAAAAAACTAAAAAAAAATTTCATCTAAAAAACTAAAAAAAACTAAAAAAGGTAAAAACTAAAAGAACTAAAAAAGAAAAAAATAAATGACGACACTCAAAGAGAAAGCGACCAGGACAAAAGGAATGTTCGATTAGCAATCAACAAAGCACCGGGACACAGGGAGTATAAATGACGACCAGGACATAAGTAAAAAAAAAACTAACAAAACTAAAAAGAAAAAAAAACTAAAAACTAATAAAAAAACTAAAAAATCTAAAAATCTAAATAAACTAAAAAAGAAAAAAAAAAGGAAAAAAAAAGGAGAAAAACAAAACTAAAAAAACGAATGTATATACAGACCGGGACACCGGGATACAAATGACGACCGGGACACAGGGAATATAAATGACGACCGGGACACAGGGACACAACTACAACGGGGACACCGGGGGAAACAGGGGGATATAAATGACGACCGGGACAAAAAAACTAAAAAGAAAAAAAACTAAAAACTAATAAAAAAACTAAAAAATCTAAAAATCTAAATAAACTAAAAAAGAAAAAAAAAGGAAAAAAATAAAGGAGAAAAACAAAACTAAAAAACGAATGTATATACAGACCGGGACACCGGGTTACAAATGACGACCGGGACACAGGGAATATAAATGACGACCGGGACACAGGGACACAACTACAACGGGGAAACCGGGGGAAACAGGGGGATATAAATGACGACCGGGACACCGGGACAGGGAATAGTCGATTAGCAATCACCATCAACAAAGCTCAAGGGCAATCATTAGAATCATGAGGTATAGATCTGAATACAGATTGTTTTCCCATGGACCATTATATGTTGCATGTTCAAGAGTCACGCGCGCGGGGGGGCTTGGGGGGGTGCGAATGCGATTCGCGCCCCCCCCAAGCCAAAAAACTAAAAAAAGGTAAAAAACTAAAAAAACTAAAAACTAAAAAAAACTAAAAAAAGGAAAAAACTGAAAAATAAGCTAAAATAAAGGTAAAAACCAATAAAAAACTAAAAAAAAAACTGAAAAAACTAAAAAAGGCAAAAACTACAAAAAAAAACTAAAAACTAATAAAAAAAAGTAAAAAAGCTAAAAAACTAAAAAAAACTAAAAAAACTAAAAAAAGGTAAAAAACTAAAAAAAATAAAAAATAAAAAAAAAATAAAAAAAGGAAAAAACTGAAAAATAAGCTAAAATAAAGGTAAAAACAAATAAAAAACTAAAAAGAAAAAAAGTAAAAAACTAAAAAAAATTTGCATCTAAAAAACTAAAAAAAAAACTAAAAAAGGTAAAAACTAAAAGAACTAAAAAAGTAAAAAATAAATGACGACACTCAAAGAGAAAGCGACCAGGACAAAAGGAATGTTCGATTAGCAATCAACAAAGCACCGGGACACAGGGAGTATAAATGACGACCAGGACATAAGTAAAAAAAAAAAACTAACAAAACTAAAAAGAAGGTAAAAACTACAAAAAAACTAAAAAGAAAAAAAAACTAAAAACTAATAAAAAAACTAAAAAATCTAAAAATCTAAATAAACTAAAAAAGAAAAAAAAGGAAAAAAATAAAGGAGAAAAACAAAACTAAAAAACGAATGCACAACTACAACGGGGACACCGGGGGAAACAGGGGGATATAAATGACGACCGGGACAAAAAAACTAAAAAGAAAAAAAACTAAAAACTAATAAAAAAACTAAAAAATCTAAAAATCTAAATAAACTAAAAAAGAAGAAAAAAGCAAAAAAATAAAGGAGAAAAACAAAACTAAAAAACGAAAGTATATACAGACCGGGACACCGGGATACAAATGACGACCGGGACACAGGGAATATAAATGACGACCGGGACACAGGGACACAACTACAACGGGGACACCGGGGGAAACAGGGGGATATAAATGATGACCGGGACACCGGGACAGGGAATGGTCGATTA
>NW_027064792.1:0-24468 GCF_032884065.1 Artemia franciscana
AACATACGTAGCTATTACTCTCGAAAACTAAAACTTTTGAAATAGGAAAAGAGCCTTTAATCACATTCCTTACCATTTGCAATCATAAAATAGTCTAATATCTTCATTTTTTCAACATACGTAGCTATTACCCTCGAAAACTAAAACTTTTGAAATAGGAAAAGAGCCTTTAATCATATTCTTTACCATTTGCAATCATAAAATAGTCCAATATCTTCATTTTTTCAACATACGTAGCTATTACCCTCGAAAACTAAAACTTTTGAAATAGGAAAAGAGCCTTTATATCACATTCTTTACCATGTGCAATCATAAAATAGTCTAAAATCTTCATTTTTTCAACATACGTAGCTATTACCCTCGAAAACTAAAACTTTTGACATAGGAAAAGAGCCTTTAATCACATTCTTTACCATTTGCAATCATAAAATAGTCTAATATCTTCATTTTTTCCACAGACAAAGCTATTAACCTCGAAAATTAAAACTTTTGAAAAGGAAAAGAGCCTTTAATCACATTCTTTACCATTTGCAATCATAAAATAGTCTAATATCTTCATTTTTTTCAACATACGTATCTACTACCCTCGAAAACTAAAACTTTTGACATAGGAAAAGAGCCTTTAATCACATTCTTTACCATTTGCAATCATAAAAATAGTCTAATATCTTCATTTTTTTCAACATACGTAGCTATTACCCTCAAAAACTAAAACTTTTGAAATAGGAAAAGAGCCTTTAATCACATTCTTTACAATGTGCAATCATAAAATTGTCTAATATGTTCATTTTTTCCACAGACAAAGCTATTACCCTCAAAAACTAAAACTTTTGACATAGGAAAAGAGCCTTTAATCACATTCTTTACCATGTGCAATCATAAAATAGTCTAATATCTTCATTATTTCAACATACGTAGCTATTACCCTCGAAAACTAAAATTTTTTAAATAGGAAAAGAGCCTTTAATCACATTCTTTACCATTTGCAATCATAAAATAGTCGAATATCTTCATTTTTTTCAACATACTTAGCTATTACCCCTCGAAAACTAAAACTTTTGAAATAGGAAAAGAGCCTTTAATCACATTCTTCACCATGTGCAATCATAAAATTGTCTAATATCTTCACTTTTTCCACAGACAAAGCTATTACCCTCAAAAACTAAAACTTTTGACATAGGAAAAGAGCCTTTAATTCACATTCTTTACCATGTGCAATCATAAAATAGTCTAATATCTTTCATTATTTCAACATAAGTAGCTATTACCCTCGAAAACTAAAATTTTTTAAATAGGAAAAGAGCCTTTAATCACATTCTTTACCATTTGCAATCATAAAATAGTCTTATATCTTCATTTTTTCAACATACGTAGCTATTACCCTCGAAAACTAAAATTTTTTAAATAGGAAAAAGAGCCTTTAATCACATTCTTTACCATGTGCAATCATAAAATTGTCTAATATCTTCATTTTTTCCACAGACAAAGCTATTACCCTCGAAAACTAAATCTTTTGAAATAGGAAAAGAGCCTTTAATCACATTCTTTACCATGTGCAATCATAAAATTGTCTAATATCTTCATTTTTTTCCACAGACAACGCTATTACCCTCGAAAACTAAAACTTTTGACATAGGAAAAGAGCCTTTAATCACATTCTTTACCATGTGCAATAATAAAATAGTCTAATATCTTCATTTTTTTCAACATACGTAGCTATTACCCTCGAAAACTAAAACTTTTGAAATAGGAAAAGAGCCTTTAATCACATTCTTTACCATTTGCAATCATAAAATTGTCTATTATCTTCATTTTTTCAACATACCTAGCTATTACCCTCAAAAACTAAAACTTTTGACATAGGAAAAGAGCCTTTAATCACATTCTTTACCATTTGCAATCATAAAATTGTCTATTATCTTCATTTTTTCAACATACCTAGCTATTACCTCTCGAAAACTAAAACTTTTGACATAGGAAAAGAGCCTTTAATCACATTCTTTACCATTTGCAATCATAAAATAGTCTAATATCTTCATTTTTTTCAGCATGCGTAGCTATTACCCTCGAAAACTAAAACTTTTGAAATAGGAAAAGAGCCTTTAATCACATTCTTTACCATTTGCAATCATAAAATAGTCTAATATCTTCATTTTTTCAACATACGTAGCTATTACCCTCGAGAACCAAAACTTTTGAAATAGGAAAAGAGCCTTTAATCACATTCTTTACCATGTGCAATCATAAAGTTGTCTAATATCTTCATTTTTTCAACATACGTAGCTATTACCCTCGAAAACTAAGACTTTTGAAATAGGAAAAGAGCCTTTAATCACATTCTTTACCATTTGCAATCATAAAATAGTCCAATATCTTCATTTTTTTCAACATACGTAGCTATTACCCTCGAAAACTAAAACTTTTGAAATAGGAAAAGAGCCTTTAATCACATTTTTTTACTATTTACAATCATAAAATAGTCTAAAATCTTCATTTTTTCAACATACGTAGCTATTACCCTCGAAAACTAAAACTTTTGACATAGGAAAAGAGCCTTTAAATCATATTCTTTACCATTTGCAATCATAAAATTGTCTAATATCTTGATTTTTTTCCACAGACAAAGCTATTACCCTCGAAAACTAAAACTTTTGAAATAGGAAAAGAGCCTTTAATCACATTCTTTACCCATTTGCAATCATAAAATAGTCTAATATCTTCATTTTTTCAACATACGTAGCTATTACCCTCGAAAACTAAAACCTTAGACATAGGAAAAGAGCCTTTAATCACATTCTTTACCATTTGCAATCATAAAATAGTCTAATATCTTCATTTTTTTCAACATACGTAGCTATTACCCTCGAAAACTAAAACTTTTGAAATAAGAAAAGAGCCTTTAATCACATTCTTTACCATTTGCAATCATAAAATAGTCTAATATCTTCATTTTTTCAACATACGTAGCTATTACTCTCGAAAACTTAAAACTTTTGAGATAGGAAAAGAGCCTTTAATCACATTCTTTACCATTTTCAATCATAAAATAGTCTAATATCTTCATTTTTTCAACATACGTAGCTATTACCCTCGAAAAACTAAAACTTTTGAAATAGGAAAAGAGCCTTTAATTACATTCTTTACCATGTGCAATCATAAAATTGTCTAATATCTTCATTTTTTTCCACAGACAAAGCTATTACCCTCGAAAAACTAAAACTTTTGAAATAGGAAAAGAGCCTTTAATCACATTCTTTACCATTTGCAATCATAAAATAGTCTAATACCTTCATTTTTTCAACATACGTAGCTATTACCCTCGAAAACTAAAACTTTTGAAATAGGAAAAGAGCCTTTAATCACATTCTTTACCATGTGCAATCATAAAATAGTCTAATATCTTCATTTTTTCAACATACGTAGCTATTACCTCTCGAAAACTAAACTTTTGAAATAAGAAAAGAGCCTTTATTCACATTCTTCACCATTTGCAATCATAAAATAGTCTAATATCTTCATTTTTTCAACATACGTAGCTATTACCCTCGAAAAACTAAAACTTTTGAAATAGGAAAAGAGCCTTTAATCACATTCTTTACCATGTGCAATCATAAAATTGTCTAATATCTTCATTTTTTTCCACAGACAAAGCTATTACCCTCGAAAACTAAAACTTTTGACATAGGAAAAGAGCCTTTAATCACATTCTTTACCATTTGCAATCATAAAATAGTCTAATATCTTCATTTTTTTCAACATACGTAGCTATTACCCTCGAAAACTAAAATTTTTTTAAATAGGAAAAGAGCCTTTAATCACATTCTTTACCATTTGCAATCATAAAATAGTCTAATATCTTCATTTTTTCAACATACGTAGCTCTTACCCCCCGAACACTAAAACTTTTGAAATAGGAAAAAGAGCCTTTAATCACATTCTTTACCATTTGCAATCATAAAATAGTCTAATATCTTCATTTTTTCAACATACGTAGCTATTACCCTCGAAAACTAAAACTTTTGAAATAGGGGAAAGAGCCTTTAATCACATTCTTTACCATTTGCAATCATAAAAATAGTCTAATATCTTCATTTTTTTCTACATACGTAGCTATTACCCTCGAAAACTAAAACTTTTGAAATAGGAAAAGAGCCTCTAATCACAATCTTTACCATCTGCAATCATAAAATAGTCTAATATCTTCATTTTTTTCCACAGACATAGCTATTACCCTCGAAAACTAAAACTTTTGAAATAGGAAAAGAGCCTTTAATCACATTTTTTTACCATTTGCAATCAAAAAATAGTCTAATATCTTCATTTTTTCCACATACGTAGCTATTACCCTCGAAAACTAAAACTTTTGAAATAGGAAAAGAGCCTTTAATCACATTCTTTACCATGTGCAATAAAAAATAATCTAATATCTTCATTTTTTTCACAGACACAGCTATTACCCTCGAAAACTAAAACTTTTGAAATAGGAAAAGAGCCTTTAATCACATTCTTTACCATTTGCAATCAAAAAATTGTCTAATATCTTCATTTTTTTCAACATACGTAGCTATTACCCTCGAAAACTAAAACTTTTGAAATAGGAAAAGAGCCTTTAATCGCATTCTTTACCATGTGCAATTAAAAAATAATCTAATATCTTCATTTTTTTTCACAGACACAGCTATTACCCTCGAAAACTAAAACTTTTGAAATAGGAAAAGAGCCTTTAATCACATTCTTTACCATGTGCAATCATAAAATAGTCTAATATCGTCATTTTTTCAACATACGTAGCTATTACCCTCGAAAACTAAAACTTTTGAAATAGGAAAAGAGCCTTTAATCACATTCTTTACCATTTGCAATCATAAAAATAGTCTAAATATCTTCATTTTTTCAACATACGTAGCTATTACCCTCGAAAACTAAAACTTTTGACATAAGAAAAGAGCCTTTAATCACATTCTTTACCATTGCAATCATAAAATAGTCTAATATTTTCATTTTTTCAACATACGTAGCTATTACCCTCGAAAACTAAAACTTTTGACATAGGAAAAGAGCCTTTAATCACATTCTTTACCATTTGCAATCATAAAAATAGTCTAATATCTTCATTTTTTTCAACATACGTAGCTATTACCCTCGAAAACTAAAACGTTTGAAATAGGAAAAGAGCTTTTAATCAGATTCTTTACCATGTGCCATTTCACATTACCATTACCATTTCACATTCTTTAATCATAAAATAGTCTAATATCTTAATTTTTTTCAACTTACATAGCTATTACCCTCGAAAACTAAAACTTTTGACATAGGAAAAGGGCCTTTAATCACATTCTTTACCATTTGCAATCATAAAATAGTCTAATATCTTCATTTTTTTTCAACATATATAGCTATTACCCTCGAAAACTAAAACTTTTGACATAGGAAAAGAGCCTTTAATCACATTCTTTACCATTTGCAATCATAAAATAGTCTAATATCTTCATTTTCTCAACATACGTAGCTATACTCTCGAAAACTAAAACTTTTGACATAGGAAAAGAGCCTTTAATCACATTCTTTACCATTTGCAATCATAAAATAGTCTAATATCTTCATTTTTTCAACATACGTAGCTATTACCCACGAAAACTAAAACTTTTGAAATAGGAAAAGAGCCTTTAATCACATTCTTTACCATTTGCAATCACAAAATAGTCCAATATCTTCATTTTTTCAACAAACGTAGCTACTACCCTCGAAAACTAAAACTTTTGACAGGAAAAGAGCCCTTAATCACATTCTTTACCATGTGCAATCATAAAATAGTCTAATATCTTCATTTTTTCAACATACGTAGCTATTACCCTCGAAAACTAAAAACTTTTGAAATAGGAAAAGAGCCTTTAATCACATTCTTTACCATTTGCAATCATAAAATAGTCTAATATCTTCATTTTTTCAACATACGTAGCTATTACCCTCGAAAACTAAAACTTTTGACATAGGAAAAGAGCCTTTAATCACATTCTTTACCATTGCAATCATAAAATAGTCTAATATCTTCATTTTTTTCAACATACGTAGCTATTACCCTCGAAAAACTAAAACTTTTGACATAGGAAAAAGAGCCTTTAATCACATTCTTTACCATTTGCAATCATAAAATAGTCTAATATCTTCATTTTTTCAACATATATAGCTATTACCCTCGAAAACTAAAACGTTTGAAATAGGAAAAGAGCCTTTAATCACATTCTTTACCATGTGCAATCATAAAATAGTCTAATATCTTAATTTTTTTCAACATACATAGCTATTACCCTCGAAAAACTAAAACTTTTCACATAGGAAAAGAGCCTTTAATCACATTCTTTACCATTTGCAATCATAAAATAGTCTAATATCTTCATTTTTTTCAACATATATAGCTATTACCCTCGAAAAATAAAACTTTTTGAAATAGGAAAAGAGCCTTTAATCACATTCTTTACCATTTGCAATCATAAAATAGTCTAATATCTTCATTTTCTCAACATACGTAGCTATACTCTCGAAAACTAAAACTTTTGACATAGGAAAAAGAGCCTTTAATCACATTCTTTACCATTCGCAATCATAAAATAGTCTAATATCTTCATTTTTTCAACATACGTAGCTATTACCCACGAAAACTAAAACTTTTGAAATAGGAAAAGAGCCTTTAATCACATTCTTTACCATTTGCAATCATAAAATAGTCCCAATATCTTCATTTTTTCAACAAACGTAGCTACTACCCTCGAAAACTAAAACTTTTGACAGGAAAAAGAGCCCTTAATCACATTCTTTACCATTTGCAATCATAAAATAGTCTAATATCTTCATCTTTTCAACATACGTAGCTATTACCCTCGAAAACTAAAACTTTTGACATAGGAAAAGAGCCTTTAATCACATTCTTTACCATTGCAATCATAAAAATAGTCTAATATCTTCATTTTTTCAACATACGTAGCTATTACCCTCGAAAACTAAAACTTTTGACATAGGAAAAAGAGCCTTTAATCACATTATTTACCATTTGCAATCATAAAATAGTCTAATATCTTCATTTTTTTCAACATAAGTAGCTATTACCCCCCGAAAACTAAAACTTTTGAAATAGGAAAAGAGCCTTTAATCACATTATTTACCATTTGCAATCATAAAATAGTCTAATATCTTCATTTTTTCAACATACGTAGCTATTACCCCCGAAAACTAAAACTTTTGAAATAGGAAAAGAGCCTTTAATCACATTCTTTACCATTTGCAATCATAAAATAGTCTAATATCTTCATTTTTTTTAACATACGTAGCTATTACCCTCGAAAACTAAAACTTTTGACTTAGGATAAGAGCCTTTAATCACATTCTTTACTATTTGCAATCATAAAATAGTCTAATATCTTAATTTTTTCAACATACGTAGCTCTTACCCCCCCAAAACTAAAACTTTTGAAATAGGAAAAGAGCCTTTAATCACATTCTTTACCATTTGCAATCATAAAATAGTCCTAATATCTTGATTTTTTCAACATACGTAGCTATTACCCTCGAAAACTAAAACTTTTGAAATAGGAAAAGAGCCTTTAGTCACATTCATTACCATTTGCAATCATAAAATAGTCTAATATCTTCATTTTTTTCAACATACGTAGCTATTACCCTCGAAAACTAAAACTTTTGAAATAGGAAAAGAGCCTTTAATCACATTCTTTACCATGTGCAATCGTAAAATAGTCTAATATCTTCATTTTTTCCACAGACATAGCTATTACCCCTCGAAAACTAAAACTCTTTGAAATAGGAAAAGAGCCTTTAAATCACATTCTTTACCATTTGCAATCAAAAAATAGTCTAGTATCTTCATTTTTTTCAACATACGTAGCTATTACCCTCGAAAACTTAAGTTTTGACATATGGTGGTGGATAACGTCTTTATTCGTAGCTTCACACAGAGGTGGATCATCAGAAAAATGTGAGGAAAAATGTTTTTTTTTTCAGGCAGCAATATTGACCGTGTTAGATTTGCAAAGACGAACCTAGTATTAGCATTGAAACTCTTCCATAGCTGTTGGGGGCAACTTTTTATCTCTGTACGTGTTGCTGTTTGACCTTATAATGAAAAATGAGTTCAAGGTCGTAAGATTATTTTCATTGTGTTGGTTAATTTGTTACCCATTGTAAAAGTTATCTTATATATAAGAAAAGTGAATGACAATAGTCCTCTGCCTATAGAGTATGTTGAAGTAAAATTTTTGAGCTAAACTAAAAAACATTCCTAAACTGATACCCATAAATGCAACGTAAATTTGAAACTTTATTCCAACGAGTTTCACATGTTTCGTTGTTACGGTGTTAGCTTCGATACTATCTTCCAAAGCTGCTGGGGGCTATTGCCTATTTCACGTGTTGCCGCTCACGTGTCAGGTAATGAAGACTAGGTCAGGGTTGTAAAACATATTTAATTTGTTAACTTCATGTGGACTTGCCCATTGTAAAAATTCTTTTATTTATAAAAAAAAAGTGAATTACTGTAGTATACCTAGAGGATCTGTTTGAGTAAAAATTTCTGAGCATATTATGAGTAAGAATCGCTTTATTTTTAGCATGTTTCCTTCTGGAGAGAAGAAATCCTAGGCTGATACCCTCTAATGCAACCTAATTAAGGATCTATATTCTTCCAAGGGTTATTCTTTATTATTACTTCAGTGGTTGACCATTTCTAAAGGAAATATGTTAAATAAAAACAAATAAATATAGTGCCATTAGATTCCTTATTTAACGTTCTTTCTAAATGTCATGGCTTCTTTTCTGACGATGTACACTGCCCCATCCCTCCTGATGGTCCTGGAATGAGCCCTAGGATATATGAAAAATAAAGAGAAAAAGAATAAAACTGACAATCTTTAAATGCAGATGCATCTAAGCATTTTATTTAAAGCCAGGTCACAACACTTGAAATAATTACAGCATAAGTAAAGCAACTATATCACACCTCTGTTTGAGTAACACCTCTGGTTGGGATAAGACCAAGTTCACGGGAAAGTAATTACTCATACTTTTTAGTCTTGGCCTGTTATCTCTGTGCAGTTCCATCATAGTGCAGCTCTTCTATAATTACCACTGATTTCATATTTTCAAATTATTTTTTCCTAACTCTGGTCTTACCCTCCTATGATAACTCAACCAATTAAGACATTTGCGACTACGACATAAGTAAAGCAACTATATCACAAATAAGTAAGTTAATGCAGCACAATGATGAAAAGCACTCCATTCAAAGGAGCCAGGACATTATATATTTCTTCTTTTGAAAAGGGAAGTCACGAGTTAAGTCTTGATGGTGGTTTAATTTGTCTGCTACCTCTGGTTGTAATTTCCCTGTATCAATAATTGCTGTTGTCTCTTTTTCTAGAATCTGTAATCCTGTGAGGCTGAGAATTATTGTTATTGGGATTTTGGTTGCAATATTTTCTTTGACTGGAGGTAATGGGGAATTATTTGTATGGCTTTTATAGTTTGATGGATTCTTATCCACTTCCTTCTGATGCAATTTCTTTTTTTTTTTTGGGGGGGGGAAGGGGGACATTAATATTGTCTTCTGCAGAGAGTCTCAATTCTTTTTTGGTTCTACCTCTGCTGTTTGTCATTTGGAGTCTCAACTATGCAATTTGTCAGTGATGCTGGCTTTCTGCCAAGTACCATCTGTTTAAGGAATTCTAATAGACTGCCCTGTTGGTATAGTTTTTTGTAGCTTAGTTTTAAGATTATAGTAGATTTCTGTCGTTCTTGTGCTTCTGTTCTTGCATCTCTAAATACAGGTTGTGATACTATTCTATGCTTTAGATGTTCATTAGTACAATATAGGATAAATCTCAAGTTCTTGTTCATATGAGCAATACTGGAGATGCAATGACATCAAACAGGATTTCTCTGTGTTCTAGAAGTGCAAGGTATTTATCGTTTTTTGAATTTTTGTGACTTACCTTTTCTAAAAGGGTGTTAGACAGGGGGCAGTGTGGGGTCGAAATTCAGCTATCTATGCCCCATTTTTTTAATAAAACTTTTCAATACATCTCAATGGAACTGTAGGCAATTGTCTGAGGTGATGGTTGAAGGAATTCCATGTCTGGAAAAACTTCCTTCAGACATTCAGGTACTTTAGTTGAATAGGCATTGGTCTCATGTAGATCAATCGCAACATAACTACTGAAATAGTCTACAGTGACCATAAGATATTTACTATCAAGTTGGAAGAGATCAACTCCAACATGCTCCTAAGAGTGGGCATTTCATGCTGGAGGAAGAATTTTTTTCGGTTTAGACTTCTGTGATAGGTTACAAACTTCACAGTTTCTGATGAATAGCTCAATGGATTTGTTCATCCAAGCCAAAACAATTAGTGAATGAACTTTTTGTTGAGATGGACAGCATAAATATATTATGAAGTGCAATTTAAATTTTTTTCTGGATCTGACAGGGCAATCCTTTTTCATTTGACAACTTCAACCATAGTTAACTAGTTTCTGACTGGGCAGAATTCTACTGTTAATGATGGATTTTTCACTCTGCATTGCTAGACAGCTTTTTTCTATAAATTAGTATGCTGATTTGAGCTCATTATCTAAGCGTATTTTATCCTTTAGTCTTAGATATCTGTCAGTACTGATGCGGATGAACCTCATCAAAGTGAGCATACAGCAATAAATGTCTTCTTGCATCTTGTGGTTTTCATTGTTTATCTGAACATAAGAAGAGAGTATTAGGCATATCTTTCCTGGGTGAAATAGGATATTATAGTTACAAGGTCGTTTTTATAGGAGCATTCTCTGTAATAATAGAGATCGTTTTCTGGTAAGAAAATTTAGAAATATTTGCTGAGGGATGATCAGGAGTAAACAGACATATAGATATTGATGAAAATACCTTCAACCAAAAAGAATAGCATACAATTACTTTTCATTTTGTAAATATTTTTACTTCTTTGCTGTTTAAGAGCTTAAATGGAAAAAATGTAAGAATTATTATGCGCACAGTTTATTTAATACTAGCTGTTGGTGGGGGCGCTTCGCGCCCCCCCAAGCCCCCCCGCGCGCGTAAGTCGTTACGCGCCATATTAGTTACGCGCCATTGTAGTTGTGTCCCTATGTCCAACCTGTGAATATAGATATATATATATATATATATATATATATATATATATATATATATATATATATATATTATAATATATATATATATATATATATATATATATTTTAACTACGTAAAACTTGCGAATATACAACATTCTTCGCTGTCCCATTGTCTGTGCATATAAATAGATTGTCAGGTATATCGACTCTTGAACATGCAAAATATAATAGTCCATGGGAAAACAATCCGTATTCAGATCTATACCTCATGATTCTAATAATTGCCCTTGAGCTTTGTTGATGGTGATTGCTAATCGACGATTCCCCGTGTCGCCGTCGTTACTTATATATCCCCCTGTGCCCCCCGGCGTCCCCGTTGTAGTTGTGACCCTGTGTCCCGGTCGTCATTTATATTCCCTGTGTCCCCGGTCGTCATTTGTGTCCCGGTGTCCCAGTCTGTGATTTCTCTTTTGAGGGTCTGGGGCGTCATTTATATTCCTTGTGTCCCGGTCGTCATTTGTGTCCCGGTGTCCCGGTCTGTATATACATTCGTTTTTGAATTGGTCTTTGTTTTAGGTTTTAGTTTTTTACCTTTTTTTTTAGTTTTTTTTAGTTATACCTCATGATTCTAATGATTGCCCTTGAGCTTTGTTGATGGTGATTACAAATACTAATCAAATTGGGAATTGATTACGACCGGGACACAGGGAGGTATAAATGACGACATAAGTGAAGACGACATAAAAACGATGACATACAATATAAACGACGACATATAAATGAAGGACATAAGTTAAAAAAAAAAAAAAAAACTAATTAACTAAAAAAAAGGTAAAAACTACAAAAATAAACAAAAAAGAAAAAAGGGAAAAAAAAAAAAATTATTTCATCATTTACCAATTAAAAACAAATGTATATACAGACCGGGACACAAATTACGACCGGGACGCAGGGAATATAAATGATGACCGGGACACAACTGCAACAGGGACGCTGGGGGGCACAGGGGGATATATAAATGACGACGGGGCAATCATTAAAATCATTAGGTATAACTAAAAAAACTAGAAAAAAGGTAAGAAACTAAAAACTAAAAAAAAAAAAGACCAATTCAAAAACGAGTGTATATACAGACCGGGACACCGGGACACAAATGACGACCGGGACACAGGAAGCGCCCGAACCAACTAGATGTTAGGGTGGCACGAACCTACAATGGCAACAGTCAAGGAAGCTGCTAAAAAAAAGCTGCCAAAAAAAAATAGCTTCCAAAACTGAAGCTCCAGCACAAAAAAAAAATAAAAAGAAAAGAGAAAAAACTAAAAAAAACTAAAAAAAAAGGTAAAAACCAAAAAAAAAACTAAAAAGAAAAAAAGGGGAAAAACACAAAAATTTATTTCATCATAAACCAATTGAAAAAACAAATGTATATACAGACCAAGACACCGGGACACAAATGACGACCGGGACACAGGGAATATAAATGATGACCGGGACACTCAAAGAGAAATTACAGACTGGGACACCGGGACACAAATGACGACCAGGACACAGGAAACATAAATGACGACCGGGACACAGGGACACACGTATTCAGATCTATACCTCATGATTCTAATGATTGCCCTTGAGCTTTTTTGATGGTGATTGCTAATCGACGATTCCCCGTGTCGCCGTCATTACTTATATATCCCCCTGTGCCCCCCGGCGTCCCCGTTGTAGTTGTGACCCTCTGTTCCGGTCGTCAGATATATTCCCTGTGTCCCGGTCGTCATTTGTGTCCCGGTGTCCCAGTCTGTGATTTCTCTTTGAGGGTCTGGGGCGTCATCTATATTCCTTGTGTCCCGGTCGTCATTTGTGTCCCGGTGTCCCGGTCTGTATATACACTCGTTTTTGAATTGGTCTTTTTTTAAGGTTTTAGTTTTTTACCTTTTTTTTAGTTTTTTTAGTAATACCTCATGATTCTAATGATTGCCCTTGAGCTTTGTTGATGGTGATTGCAAATACTAATCAAATTGGGAATTGATTACGACCGGGACACAGGGAGTATAAATGACGACATAAGTGAAGACGACATAAAAACGACGACATACAATATAAACGACGACATATAAATGAAGGACATAAGTAAAAAAAAAAACTAAAAAAAACTAAAAAAAAGGTAAAAACTACAAAAAAAACTAAAAAGAAAAAAAGGGGAAAAAACAAAAAAAAATTATTTCATCATTTACCGATTCAAAAACGAATGTATATACAGACCAGGACACAAATGACGACCGGGACGCAGGGAACATAAATGATGACCGGGACACAACTGCAACAGGGACGCTGGGGGGCACAGGGGGATATATAAATGACGACGGGGCAATCATTAAAATCATTAGGTATAACTAAAAAAAACTAAAAAAAGGTAAAAAACTAAAAAAAAAAGACCAATTCAAAAACGAGTGTATATACAGACCGGGACACCGGGACACAAATGACGACCGGGACACCGGGACACAGGAAGCGCCCGAACCAACTAGATGTTAGGGTGGCGCGAACCTACAATGGCAACAGTCAAGGAAGCTGCTAAAAAAAAGCTGCTTAAAAAAATAGCTTCCAAAACTGAAGCTCCAGCACAAAAAAAATAAAAAGAAAAGAGAAAAAACTAAAAAAACTAAAAAAAAAGGTAAAAACCAAAAAAAACTAAAAAGAAAAAAGGGGAAAAACACAAAAATTTATTTCATCATATACCAATTGAAAAACAAATGTATATACAGACCAAGACACCGGGACACAAATGACGACCGGGACACAGGGAATATAAATGACGACCGGGACACTCAAAGAGAAATTACAGACTGGGACACCGGGACACAAATGACGACCAGGACACAGGGAATATAAATGACGACCGGGACACAGGGACACACGTATTCAGATCTATACCTCATGATTCTAATGATTGCCCTTGAGCTTTGTTGATGGTGATTACTAATCGACGATTCCCGTGTCGCTGTTGTTACTTATATATCCCCCTGTGCCCCCCGGCGTCCCCGTTGTAGTTGTGACCCCGTGTCCCGGTCGTCATATTTATTCCCTGTATCCCGGTCGTCATTTGTGTCCCGGTGTCCCAGTCTGTGATTTCTCTTTGAGGGTCTGGGGCGTCATTTATATTCCTTGTGTCCCGGTCGTCATTTGTGTTCCGGTGTCCCGGTCTGTATATACATTCGTTTTTGAATTGGTGTTTTTTTTTAGGTTTTAGTTTTTTACCTTTTTTTAGTTTTTTTAGTTATACCTCATGATTCTAATGATTGCCCTTGAGCTTTGTTGATGGTGATTGCAAATACTAATCAAATTGGGAATTGATTACGACCGAGACACAGGGAGTATAAATGACGACATAAGTGAATACGACATAAAACGACGACATACAATATAAACGACGACATATAAATGAAGGACATAAGTAAAAAAAAAAAACTAAAAAAACTAAAAAAAAGGTAAAAACTACAAAAAAACTAAAAAGAAAAAAGGGGAAAAACAAAAAAAACTATTTCATCATTTACCGATTCAAAAACGAATTTATATACAGACCGGGACACAAATGACGACCGGGACACAGGGAATATAAATGATGACCGGGACACAACTGCAACAGGGACGCTGGGGGGCACAGGGGGATATATAAATGACGACGGGGCAATCATTAAAATCATTAGGTATAACTAAACAAACTAAAAAAAGGTAAAAAACTAAAAACTAAAAAAAAAGACCAATTCAAAACGAGTGTATATACAGACCGGGACACCGCGACACAAATGACGACCGGGACACCGGGACAAAGGAAGCGCCCGAACCAACTAGATGTTAGGGTGGCGCAAACCTACAATGGCAACAGTCAAGGAAGCTGCTAAAAAAAGCTGCTTAAAAAATAGCTTCCAAAACTGAAGCTCCATTACAAAAAAAAAATAAAAATAAAAGAGAAAAA
The DNA here is from genome assembly GCF_032884065.1 of Artemia franciscana. Lineage (NCBI taxonomy): Eukaryota > Metazoa > Arthropoda > Branchiopoda > Anostraca > Artemiidae > Artemia > Artemia franciscana. Next base: position 15,121 of record NW_027064792.1, read on the forward strand.
ACTAAAAAAACTAAAAAAAAAGGTAAAAACCAAAAAAAAACTAAAGAAAAAAAAGGGGAAAAACACAAAAATTTATTTCATCATATACCAATTGAAAAACAAATGTATATACAGACCAAGACACCGGGACACAAATGACGACCGGGACACAGGGAATATAAATGACGACCGGGACACTCAAAGAGAAATTACAGACTGGGACACCGGGACACAAATGACGACCAGGACACAGGGAATATAAATGACGACCGGGACACAGGGACACACGTATTCAGATCTATACCTCATGATTCTAATGATTGCCCTTGAGCTTTGTTGATGGTGATTGCTAATCGACGATTCCCCGTGTCGCCGTCGTTACTTATATATCCCCCTGTGCCCCCCGGCGTCCCCGTTGTAGTTGTGACCCTGTGTCGTTGTCGTCATTTATATTCCCTGTGTCCCGGTCGTAATTTGTGTCCCGGTGTCCCAGTCTGTGATTTCTCTTTGAGGGTCTGGGGCGTCATTTATATTCCTTGTGTCCCGGTTGTCATTTGTGTCCCGGTGTCCCGGTCTGTATATACATTCATTTTTGAATTAGTCTTTTTCTTAGGTTTTAGTTTTTTACCTTTTTTTTAGTTTTTTTAGTTATACCTCATGATTCTAATGATTGCCCTTGAGCTTTGTTGATGGTGATTGCAAATACTAATCAAATTGGGAATTGATTACGACTGGGACACAGGGAGTATAAATGACGACATAAGTGATGACGACATAAAAACGACGACATACAATATAAACGACGACACATAAATGAAGGACATAAGTAAAAAAAAAAACTAAAAAAACTAAAAAAAAGGTAAAAACTACAAAAAAACTAAAAAGAAAAAAGGGAAAAAACAAAAAAAATATTTCATCATTTACCGATTCAAAAACGAATGTATTTACAGACCGGGACACAAATGACGACTGGGACGCAGGGAATATAAATGATGACCAGGACACAACTGCAACAGGGACGCTGGGGGGCACAGGGGGATATATAAATGACGACGGGCCAATCATTAAAATCATTAGGTATAACTAAAAAAACTAAAAAAAGGTAAAAAACTAAAACTAAAAAAAAAGACCAATTCAAAAACGAGTGTATATACAGACCGGGACACCGGGACACAAATGACGACCGGGACACCGGGACACAGGAAGCGCCCGAACCAACTAGATGTTAGGGTGGCGCGAACCTACAATGGCAACAGTCAAGGAAGCTGCTAAAAATAAGCTGCTTAAAAAAAAAGCTTCCAAAAACGGAAGCTCAAGCACAAAAAAAATAAAAAGAAAAGAGAAAAAACTAAAAAAACTAAAAAAAAGGTAAAAACCTAAAAAAAACTAAAAAGAAAAAAAGGGGAAAAACAAAAAAATTTATTTCATCATATACCAATTGAAAAACAAATGTATATACAGACCAAGACACCGGGACACAAATGACGACCGGGACACAGGGAATATAAATGACGACCGGGACACTCAAAGAGAAATTACAGACTGGGACACCGGGACACAAATAACGACCAGGACACAGGGAATATAAATGACGACCGGGACACAGGGACACACGTATTCAGATCTATACCTCATGATTCTAATGATTGCCCTTGAGCTTTGTTGATGGTGATTGCTAATCGACGATTCCCCGTGTCGCCGTCGTTACTTATATATCCCCCTGTGCCCCCCGGCGTCCCCGTTGTAGTTGTGACCCTGTGTCCCGGTCGTCATTTATATTCCCTGTGTCCCGGTCGTCATTTGTGTCCCGGTGTCCCAGTCTGTGATTTTTCTTTGAGGGTCTGGGGCGTCATTTATATTCCTTGTGTCCGGTCCTCATTTGTGTCCCGGTGTCCCGGTCTGTATATACATTCGTTTTTGAATTGGTCTTTTTTTTAGGGTTTAGTTTTTTACCTTTTTTTTAGTTTTTTTATTTATACCTCATGATTCTAATGATTGCCCTTGAGCTTTGTTGATGGTGATTGCAAATACTAATCAAATTGGGAATTGATTACGACCGGGACACAGGGAGTATAAATGACAACATAGTGAAGACGACATAAAAACGACGACATACAATATAAACGACGACATATAAATGAAGGACATAAGTAAAAAAAAAACTAAAAAAACTAAAAAAAAGGTAAAAACTACAAAAAAACTAAAAAGAAAAAAGGGGAAAAACAAAAAAAATTATTTCATCATTTACCGATTCAAAAACGAATGTATATACAGACCAGGACACAAATGACGACCGGGACGCAGGGAATATAAATGATGACCGGGACACAACTGCAACAGGGACGCTGGGGGGCACAGGGGGATATATAAATGACGACGGGGCAATCATTAAAATCATTAGGTATAACTAAAAAAACTAAAAAAAGGTAAAAAACTAAAAACTAAAAAAAAAGACCAATTCAAAAACGAGTGTATATACAGACCGGGACACCGGGACACAAATGACGACCGGGACACCGGGACACAGGAAGCGCCCGAACCAACTAGATGTTAGGGTGGCGCGAACCTACAATGGCAACAGTCAAGGAAGCTGCTAAAAAAAGCTGCTTAAAAAAATAGCTTCCAAAACTGAAGCTCAAACACAAAAAAAAATAAAAAGAAAAGAGAAAAAACTAATAAAACTAAAAAAAAGGTAAAAACCAAAAACAAACTAAAAAGAAAAAAAGGGGAAAAACACAAAAATTTATTTCATCATATACCAATTGAAAAACAAATGTATATACAGACCAAGACACCGGGACACAAATGACGACCGGGACACAGGGAATATAAATGACGACCGGGACACTCAAAGAGAAATTACAGACTGGGACACCGGGACACAAATGACGACCAGGAAACAGGGAATATAAATGACGACCGGGACACAGGGACACACGTATTCAGATCTATACCTCATGATTCTAATGATTGCCCTTGAGCTTTGTTGATGGTGATTGCTAATCGACGATTCCCCGTGTCGCCGTCGTTACTTATATATCCCCCTGTGCCCCCCGGCGTCCCCGTTGTAGTTTTGACCCTGTGTCCCGGTCATCATTTATATTCCCTGTGTCCCGGTCGTCATTTTTGCCCCGGTGTCCCAGTCTGTGATTTCTCTTTGAGGGTCTGGGGCGTCATTTATATTCCTTGTGTCCCGGTCGTCATTTGTGTCCCGGTGTCCCGGTCTGTATATACATTCGTTTTTGAATTGGTCTTTTTTTTAGGTTTTAGTTTTTTACCTTTGTTTTAGTTTTTTAGGTCTGGTTTTTTTGAGGGTCTGGGTGTCCCTTGAGGGTCTGTATATACATTCGTTTTTGAATTGGTCTTTTTTTTTGTTTTAGTTTTTTACCTTTTTTTAAATTTTTTTTAGTTATACCTCATGATTCTAATGATTGCACTTGAGCTTTGTTGATGGTGATTGCAAATACTAATCACATTTGGAATTGATTACGACCGGGACACAGGGAGTATAAATGACGACATAAGTGAAGACGACATAAAAACGACGACATACAATATAAACGACGACATATAAATGAAGGACATAAGTAAAAAAAAAAACTAAAAAAACTAAAAAAAAGGTAAAAACTACAAAAAAACTAAAAAGAAAAAAGGGGAAAAACAAAAAAATTATTTCATCATTTACCGGTTCAAAAACGAATGTATATACAGACCGGGACACAAATGACGACCGGGACGCAGGGAAGATAAATGATGACCGGGACACAACTGCAACAGGGAGGCTGGGGGGCACAGGGGGATATATAAATGACGACGGGGCAATCATTAAAATCATTACTTATAACTAAAAAAACTAAAAAAAGGTAAAAACTAAAAACTAAAAAAAAGACCAATTCAAAAACGAGTGTATATACAGACCGGGACACCGGGACACAAATGAAGACCGGGACAGCGGGACACAGGAAGCGCCCGAACCAACTAGATGTTAGGGTGGCGCGAACCTACAATGGCAACAGTCAAGGAAGCTGCTAAAAAAAAAGCTGCTTAAAAAAATAGCTTCCAAAACTGAAGCTCCAGCACAAAAAAAAATAAAAAGAAAAGAGAAAAAACTAAAAAAACTAAAAAAAAAAGATAATAAAAACAAAAAAAAAAACTAAAAAGAAAAAAAGGGGAAAAACACAAAAATTTATTTCATCATATACCAATTGCAAAACAAATGTATATACAGACCAAGACACCGGGACACAAATGACGACCGGGACACAGGTAATATAAATGGCGACCGGGACACTCAAAGAGAAATTACAGACTTGGACACCGGGACACAAATGACGACCAGGACACAGAGAATATAAATGACGACTGGGACACAGGGACACACGTATTCAGATCTATACCTCATGATTCTAATGATTGCCCTTGAGCTTTGTTGATGGTGATTGCTAATCGACGATTCCCCGTGTCGCCGTCGTTACTTATATATCCCCCTGTGCCCCCTGGCGTCCCCGTTGTAGTTGTGACCCTGTGTCCCGGTCGTCATTTATATACCCTGTGTCCCGGTCGTAATTTGTGTCCCGGTGTCCTAGTCTGTGATTTCTCTTTGAGGGTCTGGGGCGTCATTTATATTCCTTTTGTCCCGGTCGTCATTTGTGTCCCGGTGTCCCGGTCTGTATATACATTCGTTTTTGAATTGGTCTTTTTTAGGTTTTAGTTTTTTACCTTTTTTTTAGTTTTTTTAGTTATACCTCATGATTCTAGTGATTGCCCTTGAGCTTTGTTGATGGTGATTGCAAATACTAATCAAATTGGGAATTGATTATGACCGGGACACAGGGAGTATAAATGACGACATAAGTGAAGACGACATAAAAACGACGACATACAATATAAACGACGACATATAAATGAAGGACATAAGTAAAAAAAAAAAACTAAAAAACAAAAAAAAAGGTAAAAACTAAAAAAAACTAAAAAAAAGGGGAAAAACAAAAAAAATTATTTCATCATTTACCGATTCAAAAACGAATGTATATACAGACCGGGACACAAATGACGACCGGGACGCAGGGAATATAAATGATGACCGGGACACAACTGCAACAGGGACGCTGGGGGGCACAGGGGGATATATAAATGACGACGGGGCAATCATTAAAATCATTAGGCATAACTAAAAAAACTAAAAAAAGGTAAAAAACTAAAAACTAAAAAAAAGACCAATTCAAAAACGAGTGTATATACAGACCGGGACACCGGGACACAAATGACGACCGGGACACCGGGACACAGGAAGCGCCCGAACCAACTAGATGTTAGGGTGGCGCGAACCTACAATGGCAACAGTCAAGGAAGCTGCTAAAAAAAAGCTGCTTAAAAAAATAGCTTCCAAAACTGAAGCTCCAGCACAAAAAAAAAATAAAAAGAAAAGAGAAAAAACTAAAAAAAACTAAAAAAAAGGTAAAAACCAAAAAAAAACTAAAAAGAAAAAAAGGGGAAAAACACAAAAATTTATTTCATCATATACCAATTGAAAAACAAATGTATATACAGACCAAGACACCGGGACACAAATGAAGACCGGGAAACAGGGAATATAAATGACGACCGGGACACTCAAAGAGAAATTACAGACTGGGACACCGGGACACAAATGACGACCAGGACACAGGGAATATAAATGACGACCGGGACACAGGGACACAAGTATTCAGATCTATACCTCATGATTCTAATGATTGCCCTTGAGCTTTGTTGATGGTGATTGCTAATCGACGATTCCCCGTGTCGCCGTCGTTACTTATATATCCCCATGTGCCCCCCGGCGTCCCCGTTGTAGTTATGACCCTGTGTCCCGGTTGTCATTTATATTCCCTGTGTCCCAGTCGTCATTTGTGTCCCGGTGTCCCAGTCTGTGATTTCTCTTTGAGGGTCTGGGGCGTCATTTATATTCCTTGTGTCCCGGTCGTCATTTGTGTCCCGGTGTCCCGGTCTGTATATACATTCGTTTTTGAATTGGTCTTTTTTTTATTTTTAGTTTTTTACCTTTTTTTAGTTTTTTTAGTTATACCTCATGATTCTAATGATTGCCCTTGAGCTTTGTTGATGGTGATTGCAAATACTAATCAAATTGGGAATTGATTACGACCGGGACACAGGGAGTATAAATTACGACATAAGTGAAGACTACATAAAAACGACGACATACAATATAAACGACGACATATAAATGAAGGACATAAGTAAAAAAAAAACTAAAAAAACTAAAAAAAAGAAAAAAACTACAAAAAAACTAAAAAGAAAAAAGGGGAAAAACAAAAAAATTATTTCATCATTTACCGATTCAAAAACGAATGTATATACAGACCGGGACACAAATGACGACCGGGACGCAGGGAATATAAATGATGACCGGGACACAACTGCAACAGGGACGCTGGGGGGCACAGGGGGATATATAAATGACGTCGGGGCAATCATTAAAATCATTAGGTATAACTAAAAAAACTAAAAAAGGTAAAAAACTAAAAACTAAAAAAAAGACCAATTCAAAAACGAGTGTATATACAGACTGGGACACCGGGACACAAATGACGACCGGGACACCGGGACACAGGAAGCGCCCGAACCAACTAGATGTTAGGGTGGCGCGAACCTACAATGGCAACAGTCAAGGAAGCTGCTAAAAAAAAGCTGCTTAAAAAATAGCTTCCAAAACTGAAGCTCCAGCACAAAAAAAAATAAAAAGAAAAGAGAAAAAACTAAAAAAAACTAAAAAAAAGGTAAAAACCAAAAAAAAACTAAAAAGAAAAAAAGGGGAAAAACACAAAAATTTATTTCATCATATACCAATTGAAAAACAAATGTATATACAGACCAAGACACCGGGACACAAATGACGACCGGGACACAGGGAATATAAATGACGACCGGGACACTCAAAGAGAAATTACAGACTGGGACACCGGGACACAAATGACGACCAGGACACAGGGAATATAAATGACGACCGGAACACAGGACACACGTATTCAGATCTATACCTCATGATTCTAATGATTGCCCTTGAGCTTTGTTGATGGTGATTGCTAATCGACGATTCCCCGTGTCGCCGTCGTTACTTATATACCCCCTGTGCCCCCCGGCGTCCCCGTTGTAGTTTTGACCCTGTGTCCCGGTCGTCATTTATATTCCCTGTGTCCCAGTCGTCATTTGTGTCCCGGTGTCCCAGTCTGTGATTTCTCTTTGAGGGTCTGGGGCGTCATTTATATTCCTTGTGTCCCGGTCGTCATTTGTGTCCCGGTGTCCCGGTCTGTATATACATTCGTTTTTGAATTGGTCTTTTTTTTAGGTTTTAGTTTTTTACCTTTTTTTAGTTTTTTTAGTTATACCTCATGATTCTAATGATTGCCCTTGAGCTTTGTTGATGGTGATTGCAAATACTAATCAAATTGGGAATTGATTACGACCGGGACACAGGGGGTATAAATGACGACATAAGTGAAGACGACATAAAAACGACGACATACAATATAAACGACGACATATAAATGAAGGACATAAGTAAAAAAAAAATAAAAAAACTAAAAAAAAGATAAAAACTACAAAAAAACTAAAAAGAAAAAAGGGCAAAAACAAAAAAATTATTTCATCATTTACCGATTCAAAAACGAATGTATATACAGACCGGGACACAAATGACGACCGGGACGCAGGGAATATAAATGTTGACCGGGACACAACTGCAACAGGGACGCTGGGGGGCACAGGGGGATATATAAATGACGTCGGGGAAATCATTAAAATCATTAGGTATAACTAAAAAAACTAAAAAAAGGTAAAAAACTAAAACTAAAAAAAAGACCAATTCAAAAACGAGTGTATATGCAGACTGGGACACCGGACACAAATGACGACCGGGACACCGGGACACAGGAAGCGCCCGAACCAACTAGATGTTAGGGTGGCGCGAACCTACAATGGCAACAGTCAAGGAAGCTGCTAAAAAAAGCTGCTTAAAAAAATAGCTTCCAAAACTGAAGCTCCAGCACAAAAAAAAATAAAAAGAAAAGAGAAAAAACTAAAAAAACTAAAAAAAAAAGGGAAAAACACAAAATTTATTTCATCATATACCAATTGAAAAACAAATGTATATACAGACCAAGACACCGGGACACAAATGACGACCGGGACACAGGGAATATAAATGACTACCGGGACATTCAAAGAGAAATTACAGACTGGGACACCGGGACACAAATGACGACCAAGACACAGGGAATATAAATGACGACCGGGACACAGGGGACACACGTATTCAGATCTATACCTTATGATTCTAATGATTGCCCTTGAGCTTTGTTGATGGTGATTGCTAATCGACGATTCCCCGTGTCACCGTCGTTACTTATATATCCCCCTGTGCCCCCCGGCGTCATCGTTGTAGTTGTGACCCTGTGTCCCAGTCGTCATTTATATTCCCTGTGTCCCGGTCGTCATTTGTGTCCCGGTGTCCCAGTCTATGATTTCTCTTTGAGGGTCTGGGGCGTCATTTATATTCCTTGTGTCCCGATCGTCATTTGTGTCCCGGTGTCCCGGTCTGTATATACATTCGTTTTTGAATTGGTCTTTTTTTTAGGTTTTAGTTTTTTACCTTTTTTTTAGTTTTTTTAGTTATACCTCATGATTCTAATGATTGCCCTTGAGGTTTGTTGATGGTGATTGCAAATACTAATCAAATTGGGAATTGATTACGACCGGGACACAGGGAGTATAAATGACGACATAAGTGAAGACGACATAAAAACGACGACATACAATATAAACGACGACATATAAATGAAGGACATAAGTAAAAAAAAAAAAACTAAAAACAACTAAAAAACAGGTAAAAACTACAAAAAAACTAAAAAGAAAAAAGGGGAAAAACAAAAAAAATTATTTCAACATTTACCGATTCAACAACGAATGTATATACAGACCGGGACACAAATGACGACCGGGACGCAGGGAATATAAATGATGACCGGGACACAACTGCAACAGGGACGCTGGGGGGCACAGGGGGATATATAAATGACGACGGGGCAATCATTAAAATCATTAGGTATAACTAAAAAAACTAAAAAAAGGTAAAAAACTAAAAACTAAAAAAAAAGACCAATTCAAAAACGAGTGTATATACAGACCGGGACACCGGGACACAAATGACGACCGGGACACCGGGAAACAGGAAGCGCCCGAACCAACTAGATGTTAGGGGTGGCGCGAACCTACAATGGCAACAGTCAAGGAAGCTGCTAAAAAAAAGCTGCTTAAAAAAATAGCTTCCAAAACTGAAGCTCCAGCACAAAAAAAAAATAAAAAGAAAAG
>NW_027064793.1:0-24474 GCF_032884065.1 Artemia franciscana
CATAAAATAGTCTAATATCTTCATTTTTTCAACATACGTAGCTATTACCCTCGAAAACTAAAACTTTTGAAATAGGAAAAGAGCCTTTAATCACATTCTTTACCATTTGCAATCATAAAATAGTCCTAATATCTTCATTTTTTCAACATACGTAGCTATTACCCTCGAAAACTAAAACTTTTGACATAGGAAAAGAGCCTTTAATCACATTCTTTACCATGTGCAATCATAAAATTGTCTAATATATTCATTTTTTCCACACACATAGCTATTACCATCGAAAACAAAACTTTTGAAATAGGGAAAAGAGCCTTTAATCACATTCTTTACCATGTGCAATCATAAAATAGTCTAATATCTTCATTTTTTTAAACAGACATAGCTATTACCTTCGAAAACTAAAACATTTGAAATAGGAAAAGAGCCTTTAATCACATCTTTACCATTTGCAATCATAAAATAGTCTAATATCTTCATTTTTTCAACATACGTAGCTATTACCCTCGAAAACTAAATCTTTTGAAATAGAAAAGAGCCTTTAATCAAATTCTTTACCATTTGCAATCATAAAATAGTCTAAAATCTTCATTTTTTCAACATACGTAGCTATTACCCTCGAAAACTAAAACTTTTGACATAGGAAAAGAGCCTTTAATCACATTCTTTACCATGTGCAATCATAAAATATCTAATATCTTCATTTTTTCAACATACGTAGCTATTACCCTCGAAAACTAAAACTTTTGACATAGGAAAAGAGCCTTTAATCACATTCTTTACCATTTGCAATCATAAAATAGTCTAATATCTTCATTTTTTCAACATACGTAGCTATTACCCTCGAAAACTAAAACTTTTGAAATAGGAAAAGAGCCTTTAATCACATTCTTTACCATTTGCAATCATAAAATAGTCTAATATCTTCATTTTTTCAACATACGTAGCTATTACCCTCGAAAACTAAAACTTTTGAAATAGGAAAAGAGCCTTTAATCACATTCTTTACCATTTATAATCATAAAATAGTCTAATATCTTCATTTTTTCAACATATGTAGCTATTACCCTCGAAAACTAAAACTTTTGAAATAGGAAAAGAGCTTTTAATCACATTCTTTACCATTTGGAATCATAAAATAGTCTAATATCTTCATTTTTTCAACATACGTAGCTATTACCCTCGAAAACTAATACTTTTGAAATAGGAAAAGAGCCTTTAATCACATTCTTTACCATTTGCAATCATAAAATAGTCTAATATCTTCATTTTTTAAACATACGTAGCTATTACCCTCGAAAACTAAAACTTTTGAAATAGGAAAATAGCCTTTAATCACATTCTTTACCATTTGCAATCATAAAATAGTCTAATATCTTCATTTTTTCAACATACGTAGCTATTACCCCCGAAAACTAAAACTTTTGAAATAGGAAAAGAGCCTTTAAATCACATTCTTTACCATTTGCAATCATAAAATAGTCTAATATCTTCATTTTTTCAACATACGTAGCTATTACCCTCGAAAACTAAAACTTTTGAAATAGGAAAAGAGCCTTTAATCACATTCTTTACCATTTGCAATCATAAAATAGTCTAATATCTTCATTTTTTCAACATACGTAGCTATTACCCTCGAAAACTAAAACTTTTGACATAGGAAAAGAGCCTTTAATCACATTCTTTACCATGTGCAATCATAAAATAGTCTAATATTTTCATTTTTTCAACATACGTAGCTATTACCCTCGAAAACTAAAACTTTTGACATAGGAAAAGAGCCATTAATCACATTCTTTACCATTTGCAATCATAAAATAGTCTAATATCTTCATTTTTTCAACATACGTAGCTATTACCCTCGAAAACTAAAACTTTTGAAATAGGAAAAGAGCCTTTAATCACATTCTTTACCATGTGCAATCATAAAATAGTCTAATATCTTCATTTTTTCACATACGTAGCTATTACCCTCGAAAACTAAAACTTTTGACATAGGAAAAGAGCCTTTAATCACATTCTTTACCATTTGCAATCATAAAATAGTCTAATATCTTCATTTTTTCAACATACGTAGCTATTACTCTCGAAAACTAAAACTTTTGAAATAGGAAAAGAGCCTTTTATCACATTCTTTACCATTTGCAATCATAAAATAGTCTAATATCTTCATTTTTTCAACATACGTAGCTATTACCCTCGAAAACTAAAACTTTTGAAATAGGAAAAGAGCCTTTAATCAAATTCTTTACCATTTGCAATCATAAAATAGTCTAATATCTTCATTTTTTCAACATACGTATCTTTTACCCTCGAAAACTAAAACTTTTGACATAGGAAAAGAGCCTTTAATCACATTCTTTACCACTTGCAATCATAAAATAGTCTAATATCTTCATTTATTCAACATACGTAGCTATTACTCTCGAAAACTAAAACTTTGAAGTAGGAAAAGAGCCTTTAATCACATTCTTTACCATTTGCCAATCATAAAATAGTCTAATATCTTCATTTTTTCAACATACGTAGCTATTACCCTTGAAAACTAAAACTTTTGAAATAAGATAAGAGCCTTTAATCACATTCTTTACATTTACAATCATAAAATAGTCTAATATCTTCATTTTTTTAACATACGTAGCTATTACCCTCGAAAACTAAAACTTTTGAAATAGGAAAAGAGCCTTTAATCACATTCTTTACCATTTGCAATCATAAAATAGTCTAATATCTTCATTTTTTCAACATACGTAGCTATTACCCTCGAAAACTAAAACTTTTGACATAGGAAAAGAGCCTTTAATCACATTCTTTACCATGTGCAATCATAAAATTGTCTAATATCTTCATTTTTAAACAGACATAGCTATTACCTTCGAAAACTAAAACTTTCGAAATAGAAAAGAGCCTTTAATCACATTCTTTACCATTTGCAATCATAAAATAGTCTAATATCTTCATTTTTTCAACATACGTAGCTATTACCCCCGAAAACTAAAACTTTTGAAATAGGAAAAGAGCCTTTAATCACATTCTTTACCATTTGCAATCATAAAATAGTCTAATATCTTCATTTTTTCAACATACGTAGCTATTACCCTCGAAAACTAAAACTTTTGAAATAGGAAAAGAGCCTTTAATCACATTCTTTACCATTTGCAATCATAAAATAGTCTAATATCTTCATTTTTTCAACATACGTAGCTATTACCCTCGAAAACTAAAACTTTTGACATAGGAAAAGAGCCTTTAATCACATTCTTTACCATGTGCAATCATAAAATAGTCTAATATTTTCATTTTTTCAACATACGTAGCTATTACCCTCGAAAACTAAAACTTTTGACATAGGAAAAGAGCCTTTAATCACATTCTTTACCATTTGCAATCATAAAATAGTCTAATATCTTCATTTTTTCAACATACGTAGCTATTACCCTCGAAAACTAAAACTTTTGAAATAGGAAAAGAGCCTTTAATCACATTCTTTACCATGTGCAATCATAAAATAGTCTAATATCTTCATTTTTTCAACATACGTAGCTATTACCCTCGAAAACTAAAACTTTTTGACATAGGAAAAGAGCCTTTAATCACTTTCTTTACCATTTGCAATCATAAAATAGTCTAATATCTTCATTTTTTCAACATACGTAGCTATTACTCTCGAAAACTAAAACTTTTGAAATAGGAAGAAGAAAGAGCCTTTTATCACATTCTTTACCATTTGCAATCATAAAATAGTCTAATATCTTCATTTTTTCAACATACGTAGCTATTACCCTCGAAAACTAAACTTTTGAAATAGGAAAAGAGCCTTTAATCAAATTCTTTACCATTTGCATCATAAAATAGTCTAATATCTTCATTTTTTCAACATACGTATCTTTTACCCTCGAAAACTAAAACTTTTGACATAGGAAAAGAGCCTTTAATCACATTCTTTACCATGTGCAATCATAAAATAGTCTAATATCTTCATTTTTTCAACATACGTAGCTATTACCCTCGAAAACTAAAACTTTTGACATAGGAAAAGAGCCTTTAATCACATTCTTTACCACTTGCAATCATAAAATAGTCTAATATCTTCATTTATTCAACATACGTAGCTATTACTCTCGAAAACTAAAACTTTTGAAGTAGGAAAAGAGCCTTTAATCACATTCTTTACCATTTGCAATCATAAAATAGTCTAATATCTTCATTTTTTCAACATACGTAGCTATTACCCTTGAAAACTAAAACTTTTGAAATAAGATAAGAGCCTTTAATCACATTCTTTACCATTTACAATCATAAAATAGTCTAATATCTTCATTTTTTTAACATACGTAGCTATTACCCTCGAAAACTAAAACTTTTGAAATAGGAAAAGAGCCTTTAATCACATTCTTTACCATTTGCAATCATAAAATAGTCTAATATCTTCATTTTTTTCAACATACGTAGCTATTACCCTCGAAAACTAAAACTTTTGACATAGGAAAAGAGCCTTTAATCAAATTCTTTACCATGTGCAATCATAAAATTGTCTAATATATTCATTTTTTCCACACACATAGCTATTACCATCGAAAACAAAACTTTTGAAATAGGAAAAGAGCCTTTAATCACATTCTTTACATGTGCAATCATAAAATAGTCTAATATCTTCATTTTTTTAACAGACATAGCTATTACCTTCGAAACTAAACTTTTGAAATAGGAAAAGAGCCTTTAATCACATTCTTTACCATTTGCAATCATAAAATAGTCTAATATCTTCATTTTTTCAACATACGTAGCTATTACCCTCGAAAACTAAAACTTTTGAAATAGGAAAAGAGCCTTTAATCACATTCTTTACCATTTGCAATCATAAAATAGTCTAATATCTTCATTTTTTCAACATACGTAGCTATTACCCTCGAAAACTAAAACTGTTGAAATAGGAAAAGAGCCTTTAATCACATTCTTTACCATTTGTAATCATAAAATAGTCTAATATCTTCATTTTTTTCAACATACGTAGCTATTACCCTCGAAAACTAAAACTTTTGAAATAGGAAAAGAGCCTTTAATCACATTCTTTACCATTTGCAATCATAAAATAGTCTAATATCTTCATTTTTTCCACAGACAAAGCTATTACCCTCGAAAACTAAAAGTTTTGAAATAGGAAAAGAGCCTTTAATCACATTCTTTACCATTTCCAATCATAAAATAGTCTAATATCTTCTTTTTTTCAACATACGTAGCTATTACCCTCGGAAACTAAAACTTTTGAAATAGGAAAAAGAGCCTTTAATCACATTCTTTACCATGTGCAATCATAAATAGTCTAATATCTTCATTTTTTCAACATACGTAGCTATTACCCTCGAAAACTAAAACATTTGAAATAGGAAAAGAGCCTTTAATCACATTCTTTACCATGTGCAATCATAAAATAGTCTAATATCTTCATTTTTTCAACATACGTAGCTATTACCCTCGAAAACTAAAACTTTTGAAATAGGAAAAGAGCCTTTAATCACATTATTTACCATTTGCAATCATAAAATAGTCTAATATCTTCATTTTTTCAACATACGTAGCTATTACCCTTTAAAACTAAAACTTTTGAAATAGGGAAAGAGCCTTTAATCACATTCTTTACCATTTGCAATCATAAAATAGTCTAATATCTTCATTTTTTCAACATACGTAGCTATTACCCTCGAAAACTAAAACTTTTGAAATAGGAAAATATCCTTTAATCACATTCTTTACCATGTGCAATCATTAAAATAGTCTAATATCTTCATTTTTTTCAACATACGTAGCTATTACCCTCGAAACTAAAACTTTTGAAATAGGAAAAGAGCCTTTAATCAAATTCTTTACCATTTGCAATCAAAATAGGAAAAGAGCCTTTAATCACATTCTTTACCATTTGCAATCATAAAATAGTCTAATATCTTCATTTTTTCAGCATACGTAGCTATTACCCTCGAAAACTAAAACTTTTGAAATAGGAAAAGAGCCTTTAATCAAATTCTTTACCATTTGCAATCATAAAATAGTCTAATATCTTCATTTTTTCAACATACGTATCTATTACCCTCGAAAACTAAAACTTTTGACATAGGAAAAGAGCCTTTAATCACATTCTTTACCATGCAATCATAAATAGTCTAATATCTTCATTTTTTCAACATACTTAGCTATTACCCTCGAAAACTAAAACTTTTGACATAGGAAAAGAGCCTTTAATCACATTCTTTACCATTTGCAATCATAAAATAGTCTAATATCTTCATTTTTTCAACATACGTAGCTATTACTCTCGAAAACTAAAACTTTTGAAGTAAGAAAAGAGCCTTTAATCACATTCTTTACCATTTGCAATCATAAAATAGTCTAATATCTTCATTTTGTCAACATACGTAGCTATTACCCTTGAAAACTAAAACTTTTGAAATAGGAAAAAGAGCCTTTAATCACATTCTTTACCATTTACAATCATAAAATAGTCTAATATCTTCATTTTTTTCAACATACGTAGCTATTACCCTCGAAAACTAAGACTTTTGAAATAGGAAAAGAGCCTTTAATCACATTCTTTACCATTTGCAATCATAAAATAGTCTAATATCTTCATTTTTTCAACATACGTAGCTATTACCCTCGAAAACTAAAACTTTTGACATAGGAAAAGAGCCTTTAATCACATTCTTTACCATGTGCAATCATAAAATTGTCTAATATATTCATTTTTTCCACACACATAGCTATTACCATCGAAAACAGAACTTTTGAAATAGGAAAAGAGCCTTTAATCACATTCTTTACCATGTGCAATCATAAAATAGTCTAATATCTTCATTTTTTAAACAGACATAGCTATTACCTTCGGAAACTAAAACTTTTGAAATAGGAAAAGAGCCTTTAATCACATGCTTTACCATTTGCAATCATAAAATAGTCTAATATCTTCATTTTTTCAACATACGTAGCTATTACCCTCGAAAACTAAAACTTTTGAAATAGGAAAAGAGCCTTTAATCACATTCTTTACCATTTGCAATCATAAAATAGTCTATATCTTCATTTTTTCAACATACGTAGCTATTACCCTCAAAAACTAAAACTGTTGAAATAGGAAAAGAGCCTTTAATCACATTCTTTACCATTTGTAATCATAAAATAGTCTAATATCTTCATTTTTTTCAACATACGTAGCTATTACCCTCGAAAACTAAACTTTTGAAATAGGAAAAAGAGCCTTTAATCACATTCTTTACCATTTGCAATCATAAAATAGTCTAATATCTTCATTTTTTCAACATACGTAGCTATTACCCTCGAAAACTAAAACTTTTGAAATAGGAAAAGAGCCTTTAATCAAATTCTTTACCATTTGCAATCAAAATAGGAAAAGAGCCTTTAATCACATTCTTTACCATTTGCAATCATAAAATAGTCTAATATCTTCATTTTTTTCAGCATACGTAGCTATTACCCTCGAAAACTAAACTTTTGAAATAGGAAAAGAGCCTTTAATCAAATTCTTTACCATTTGCAATCATAAAATAGTCTAATATCTTCATTTTTTCAACATACGTATCTATTACCCTCGAAAACTAAAACTTTTGACATAGGAAAAGAGCCTTTAATCACATTCTTTACCATTTGCAATCATAAAATAGTCTAATATCTTCATTTTTTCAACATACGTAGCTATTACCCTCGAAAACTAAAACTTTTGAAATAGGAAAAGAGCCTTTAATCACATTCTTTACCATTTGCAATCATAAAATAGTCTAATATCTTCATTTTTTCAACATACGTAGCTATTACCCTCGAAAACTAAAACTGTTGAAATAGGAAAAGAGCCTTTAATCACATTCTTTACCATTTGTAATCATAAAATAGTCTAATATCTTCATTTTTTCAACATACGTAGCTATTACCCTCGAAAACTAAAACTTTTGACATAGGAAAAGAGCCTTTAATCACATTCTTTACCATGTGCAATCATAAAATAGTCTAATATCTTCATTTTTTCCACAGACAAAGCTATTACCCTCGAAAACTAAAGTTTTGAAATAGGAAAAGAGCCTTTAATCACATTCTTTACCATTTGCAATCATAAAATAGTCTAATATCTTCATTTTTTCAACATACGTAGCTATTACCCTCGAAAACTAAAACTTTTGAAAATAGGAAAAGAGCCTTTAATCAAATTCTTTACCATTTGCAATCATAAAATAGTCTAATATCTTCATTTTTTCAACATACGTATCTATTACCCTCGAAAACTAAAACTTTTGACATAGGAAAGAGCCTTTAATCACATTCTTTACCATGTGCAATCATAAAATAGTCTAATATCTTCATTTTTTCAACATACGTAGCTATTACCCTCGAAAACTAAAACTTTTGACATAGGAAAAGAGCCTTTAATCACATTCTTTACCATTTGCAATCATAAAATAGTCTAATATCTTCATTTTTTCAACATACGTAGCTATTACTCTCGAAAACTAAAACTTTTGAAGTAGGAGAAAGAGGCTTTAATCACATTCTTTACCATTTGCAATCATAAAATAGTCTAATATCTTCATTTTTTCAACATACGTAGCTATTACCCTCGAAAACTAAAACTTTTGAAATAGGAAAAGAGCCTTTAATCACATTCTTTACCATTTGCAATCATAAAATAGTCTAATATCTTCATTTTTTCAACATACGTAGCTATTACCCTCGAAAACTAAAACTTTTGACATAGGAAAAGAGCCTTTAATCACATTCTTTACCATGTGCAATCATAAAATTGTCTAATATATTCATTTTTTCCACACACATAGCTATTACCATCGAAAACAGAACTTTTGAAATAGGAAAAGAGCCTTTAATCACATTCTTTACCATGTGCAATCATAAAATAGTCTAATATCTTCATTTTTTAAACAGACATAGCTATTACCTTCGAAAAATAAAACTTTTGAAATAGGAAAAGAGCCTTTAATCACATTCTTTACCATTTACAATCATAAAATAGTCTAATATCTTCATTTTTTCAACATACGTAGCTATTACCCTCGAAAACTAAAACTTTTGAAATAGGAAAAGAGCCTTTAATCACATTCTTTACCATTTGCAATCATAAAATAGTCTAATATCTTCATTTTTTCAACATACGTAGCTATTACCCTCGAAAACTAAAACTTTTGACATAGGAAAAGAGCCTTTAATCACATTCTTTACCATGTGCAATCATAAAATTGTCTAATATATTCATTTTTTCCACACACATAGCTATTACCATCGAAAACAGAACTTTTGAAATAGGAAAAGAGCCTTTAATCACATTCTTTACCATGTGCAATCATAAAATAGTCTAATATCTTCATTTTTTAAACAGACATAGCTATTACCTTCGAAAACTAAAACTTTTGAAATAGGAAAAGAGCCTTTAATCACATTCTTTACCATTTGCAATCATAAAATAGTCTAATATCTTCATTTTTTCAACATACGTAGCTATTACCCTCGAAAACTAAAACTTTTGAAATAGGAAAAGAGCCTTTAATCACATTCTTTACCATTTGCAATCATAAAATAGTCTAATATCTTCATTTTTTCAACATACGTAGCTATTACCCTCGAAAACTAAAACTGTTGAAATAGGAAAAGAGCCTTTAATCACATCTTTACCATTTGTAATCATAAAATAGTCTAATATCTTCATTTTTTCAAAATACGTAGCTATTACCCCTCGAAAACTAAAACTTTTGAAATAGGAAAAGAGCCTTTAATCACATTCTTTACCATTTGCAATCATAAAATAGTCTAATATCTTCATTTTTTACACAGACAAAGCTATTACCCTCGAAAACTAAAAGTTTTGAAATAGGAAAAGAGCCTTTAATCACATTCTTTACCATTTGCAATCATAAAATAGTCTAATATCTTCATTTTTTCAACATACGTAGCTATTACCCTCGAAAACTAAAACTTTTGAAATAGGAAAAGAGCCTTTAATCACATTCTTTACCATGTGCAATCATAAAATAGTCTAATATCTTCATTTTTTCAACATACGTAGCTATTACCCTCGAAAACTAAAACATTTGAAATAGGAAAAGAGCCTTTAATCACATTCTTTACCATGTGCAATCATAAAATAGTCTAATATCTTCATTTTTTCAACATACGTAGCTATTACCCTCGAAAACTAAAACTTTTGAAATAGGAAAAGAGCCTTTAATCACATTCTTTACCATTTGTAATCATAAAATAGTCTAATATCTTTATTTTTTCAACATACTTAGCTATTACCCTCGAAAACTAAAACTTTTGAAATAGGAAAAGAGCTTTTTAATCACATTCTTTACCATTTGCAATCATAAAATAGTCTAATATCTTCATTTTTTCCACAGACAAAGCTATTACCCTCGAAAACTAAAACTTTTGAAATAGGGAAAAGAGCCTTTAATCACATTCTTTACCATTTGCAATCATAAAATAGTCTAATATCTTCATTTTTTCAACATACGTAGCTATTACCCTCGAAAACTAAAACTTTTGAAATAGGAAAAGAGCCTTTAATCACATTCTTTACCATGTGCAATCATAAAATAGTGTAATATCTTCATTTTTTCAACATACGTAGCTATTACCCTCGAAAACTAAAACTTTTGAAATAGGATTAGAGCCTTTAATCACATTCTTTACCATGTGCAATCATAAAATAGTCTAATATCTTCTTTTTTTCAACATACGTAGCTATTACACTCGAAAACTAAAACTTTTGACATAGGAAAAGAGCCTTTAATCACATTCTTTACCATGTGCAATCATAAAATAGTCTAATATCTTCATTTTTTCAACATACGTAGCTATTACCCTCGAAAACTAAAACTTTTGAAATAGGAAAGAGCCTTAATCACATTCTTTACCATTTGCAATCATAAAATAGTCTAATATCTTGATTTTTTTCCACAGACATAGCTATTACCCTCAAAAACTAAAACTTTTGAAATAGGGGAAAAAAGCCTTTAATCACATTCTTTACCATTTGCAATCATAAAATAGTCTAATATCTTCATTTTTTCCACAGACATAGCTATTACCCCTCGAAAATTAAAACTTTTGAAATAGGAAAAGAGCCTTAATCACATTCTTTACCATTTGCAATCATAAAATAGTCTAATATCTTCATTTTTTCCACATACGTAGCTATTACCCTAAAAAACTAAAAGTTTTGACATAGGAAAAGAGCCTTTAATCATATTCTTTACCATTTGCAATCATAAAATAGTCTAATATCTTCATTTTTTCAACATACGTAGCTATTACCCTTGAAAACTAAAACTTTTGAAATAGGAAAAGAGCCTTTAATCACATTCTTTACCATTTTCAATCATAAAATAGTCTAATATCTTCATTTTTTCCACAGACAAAGATCTTACCCCCGAAAACTAAAACTTTTGAAATAGGAAAAGAGCCTTTAATCACATTCTTTACCATTTGCAATCATAAAATAGTCTAATATCTTCATTTTTTCAACATACGTAGCTATTACCCTCGAAAACTAAAACTTTTGAAATAGGAAAAGAGCCTTTAATCACATTCTTTACCATTTGTAATCATAAAATAGTCTAATATCTTCATTTTTTCAACATACGTAGCTATTACCCTCGAAAACTAAAACTTTTGAAATAGGAAAAGAGCCTTTAATCACATTCTTTACCATTTGCAATCATAAAATAGTCTAATATCTTAATTTTTTCCACAGACAAAGCTATTACCCTCGAAAAACTAAAACGTTTGAAATATCTTCATTTTTTCAACATACGTAGCTATTACCCTCGAAAAATAAAACTTTTTGAAATAGGAAAAGAGCCTTTAATCACATTCTTTACCATGTGCAATCATAAAATAGTCTAATATCTTCATTTTTTCAACATACGTAGGTATTACCCTCGAAAACTAAAACTTTTGACATAGGAAAAGAGCCTTTAATCACATTCTTTACCATGTGCAATCATAAAATAGTCTAATATCTTCATTTTTTCAACATACGTAGCTATTACCCTCGAAAACTAAAACTTTTGAAATAGGAAAAGAGCCTTTAATCACATTCTTTACCATTTGCAATCATAAAATAGTCTAATATCTTGATTTTTTCACAGACATAGCTATTACCCTCGAAAACTAAAACTTTTGAAATAGGAAAAAAGCCTTTAATCACATTCTTTACCATTTGCAATCATAAAATAGTCTAATATCTTCATTTTTTCCACAAACATAGCAATTACCCTCGAAAACTATAACTTTTGAAATAGGAAAAAAGCCTTTTAATCACAATCTTTACCATTTGCAATCATAAAATAGTCTAATATCTTCATTTTTTTCAATATACGTATCTATTACCTTAAAAAACTAAAACTTTTGACATAGGAAAAGAGCCTTTAATCACATTCTTTACCATTTGCAATCTTAAAATAGTCTAATATCTTCATTTTTTCAACATACGTAGCTATTACCCTCGAAAACTAAAACTTTTGAAATAGGAAAAGAGCCTTTAATCACATTCTTTACCATTTGTAATCATAAAACAGTCTAATATCTTCATTTTTTCAACAACCGTAGCTATTACCCGCGAAAACTAAAACTTTTGAAATAGGAAAAGAGCCTTTAATCACATCTTTACCATTTGCAATCATAAAATAGTCTAATATCTTCATTTTTTCCACAGACAAAGCTATTACCCTCGAAAACTAAAACTTTTGAAATAGGAAAAGAGCCTTTAATCACATTCTTTACCATTTGCAA
Organism: Artemia franciscana; assembly: GCF_032884065.1. Classification (NCBI taxonomy): domain Eukaryota; kingdom Metazoa; phylum Arthropoda; class Branchiopoda; order Anostraca; family Artemiidae; genus Artemia; species Artemia franciscana. Next base: position 12,805 of record NW_027064793.1, read on the forward strand.
TCATAAAATAGTCTAATATCTTCATTTTTTCAACATAAGTAGCTATTACCCTCGAAAACTAAAACTTTTGAAATAGGAAAAGAGCCTTTAATCACATTCTTTACCATGTGCATTCATGAAATAGTCCTAATATCTTCATTTTTTCAACATACGTAGCTATTACCCTCGAAAACTAAAACTTTTGAAATAGGAAAAGAGCCTTTAATCACATTCTTTACCATGTGCAATCATAAAATAGTCTAATATCTTCATTTTTTCAACATACGTAGCTATTACCCTCGAATACTAAAACTTTTGACATAGGAAAAGAGCCTTTAATCACATTCTTTACCATGTGCAATCATAAAATAGTCTAATATCTTCATTTTTTCAACATACGTAGCTATTACCCTCGAAAACTAAAACTTTTGAAATAGGAAAAGAGCCTTTAATCACATTCTTTACCATTTGCAATCATAAAATAGTCTAATATCTTCATTTTTTCAACATACGTAGCTATTGCCCTCGAAAAACTAAAACTTTTGAAATAGGAAAAGAGCCTTTAATCACATTCTTTACCATTTGTAATCATAAAATAGTCTAATATCTTCATTTTTTCAACATACGTAGCTATTACCCTCGAAAACTAAAACTTTTGAAATAGGAAAAGAGCCTTTAATCACATTCTTTACCATTTGCAATCATAAAATAGTCTAATATCTTCATTTTTTCCACAGACAAAGCTATTACCCTCGAAAACTAAAACTTTTGAAATAGGAAAAGAGCCTTTAATCACATTCTTTACCATGTGCAATCATAAAATAGTCTAATATCTTCATTTTTTTAACATACGTTGCTATTACCCTCGAAAACTAAAACTTTTGAAATAGGAAAAGAGCCTTTAATCACATTCTTACCATGTGCAATCATAAAATAGTCTAATATCTTCATTTTTTCAACATACGTAGCTATTACCCTCGAAAACTAAAACTTTTGACATAGGAAAAGAGCCTTTAATCACATTCTTTACCATGTGCAATCATAAAATAGTCTAATATCTTCATTTTTTCAACATACGTAGCTATTACCCTCGAAAACTAAAACTTTGAAATAGGAAAAGAGCCTTTAATCACATTCTTTACCTTGTGCAATCATAAAATAGTCTAATATCTTCATTTTTTCCACAGAAATAGCTATTACCCTCGAAAACTAAAACTTTTGAAATAGGAAAAAAGCCTTTAATCACATTCTTTACCATTTGCAATCATAAAATAGTCTAATATCTTCATTTTTTCCACAGACATAGCTATTACCCTCGAAAACTAAAACTTTTGAAATAGGAAAAGAGCCTTTAATCACATTCTTTACCATTTGCAATCATAAATAGTCTAATATCTTCATTTTTCCACATACGTAGCTATTACCCTAAAAAACTAAAACTTTTGACATAGGAAAAGAGCCTTTAATCACATTCTTTACCATTTGCAATAATAAAATAGTCTAATATCTTCAATTTTTCAACATACTTAGCTATTACCCTCGAAAACTAAAACTTTTGAAATAGGAAAAGAGCCTTTAATCACATTCTTTACCATGTGCAATCATAAAATTGTCTAATATCTTCATTTTTTTCCACAGACAAAGCTATTACCCTCGAAAACTAAAACTTTTGAAATAGGAAAAGAGCCTTTAATCACATTCTTTACCATGTGCAATCATAAATAGTCTAATATCTTCATTTTTTCAACATACGTTGCTATTACCCTCGAAAACTAAAACTTTTGAAATAGGGAAAAGAGCCTTTAATCACATTCTTTACCATGTGCAATCTTAAAATAGTCTAATATCTTCATTTTTTTCAACATACGTAGCTATTACCCTCGAAACTAAAACTTTTGACATAGCAAAGGAGCCTTTAATCACATTCTTTACCATGTGCAATCATAAAATAGTCTAATATCTTCATTTTTTCAACATACGTAGCTATTACCCTCGAAAACTAAAACTTTTGAAATAGGAAAAGAGCCTTTAATCACATTCTTTACCATTTGCAATCATAAAATAGTCTAATATCTTCATTTTTTCCACAGACATAGCTATTACCCTCGAAAACTAAAACTTTTGAAATAGGAAAAAAGCCTTTAATCACATTCTTTACCATTTGCAATCATAAAATAGTCTAATATCTTCATTTTTTCCACAGACATAGCTATTACCCTCGAAAACTAAAACTTTTGAAATAGGAAAAGAGCCTTTAATCACATTCTTTACCATTTGCATCATAAAATAGTCCTAATATCTTCATTTTTTCCACATACGTAGCTATTACCCTAAAAAACTAAAACTTTTGACATAGGAAAAGAGCCTTTAATCACATTCTTTACCATTTGCAAAAATAAAATAGTCTAATATCTTCAATTTTCAACATACGTAGCTATTACCCTCGAAAACTAAAACTTTTGAATAGGAAAAGAGCCTTTAATCACATTCTATACCATGTGCAATCATAAAATTGTCTAATACTTCATTTTTCCACAGACAAAGCTATTACCCTCGAAAACTAAAACTTTTGAAATAGGAAAAGAGCCTTTAATCACATTCTTTACCATGTGCAATCATAAAATAGTCTAATATCTTCATTTTTTCAACATACGTAGGTATTACCCTTGAAAACTAAAACTTTTTGAAATAGGAAAAGAGCCTTTAATCACATTCTTTACCATGTGCAATCATAAAATAGTCTAATATCTTCATTTTTTCAACATACGTAGCTATTACCCTCGAAAACTAAAACTTTTGACATAGGAAAAAAGAGCCTTTAATCACATTCTTTACCATGTGCAATCATAAAATAGTCTAATATCTTCATTTTTTCAACATACGTAGCTATTACCCTTGAAAACTAAAACTTTTGAAATAGGAAAAGAGCCTTTAATCACATTCTTTACCATTTGTAATCATAAAATAGTCTAATATCGTCATTTTTCAACATACGTAGCTATTACCCTCGAAACTAAAACTTTTGAAATAGGAAAAGAGCCTTTAATCACATTCTTTACCATTTGCAATCATAAAATAGTCTAATATCTTCATTTTTTCCACAGGACAAAGCTATTACCCTCGAAAACTAAAACTTTTGAAATAGGAAAAGAGCCTTTAATCACATTCTTTACCATTTGCAATCATAAAATAGTCTAATATCTTCATTTTTTCAACATACGTAGCTATTACCCTCGAAAACTAAAACTTTTGAAATAGGAAAAGAGCCTTTAATCACATTCTTTACCATTTGTAATCATAAAATAGTCTAATATCTTCATTTTTTCAACATACGTAGCTATTACCCTCGAAAACTAAAACTTTTGAAATAGGAAAAGAGCCTTTAATCACATTCTTTTACCATTTGCAATCATAAAATAGTCTAATATCTCATTTTTTCCACAGACAAGCTATTACCCTCGAAAACTAAAACTTTTGAAATAGGAAAAGAGCCTTTAATCACATTCTTTACCATTTGCAATCATAAAATAGTCTAATATCTTCATTTTTTCAACATACATAGCTATTACCCTCGAAAACTAAAACTTTTGAAATAGGGAAAAGAGCCTTTAATCACATTCTTTACCATGTGCAATCATAAAATAGTCTAATATCTTCATTTTTTCAACATACGTAGCTATTACCCTCGAAAACTAAAACTTTTGAAATAGGAAAAGAGCCTTTAATCACATTCTTTACCATGTGCAATCATAAAATTGTCTAATATCTTCATTTTTTCAACATACGTAGCTATTACCCTCGAAAACTAAAACTTTTGACATAGGAAAAGAGCCTTTAATCACATTCTTTACCATGTGCAATCATAAAATAGTCTAATATCTTCCTTTTTTCAACATACGTAGCTATTACCCTCGAAAACTAAAACTTTTGAAATAGGAAAAGAGCCTTTAATCACATTCTTTACCATTTGCAATCATAAAATAGTCTAATATCTTCATTTTTCCACAGACATAGCTATTACCCTCGAAAACTAAAACTTTTGAAATAGGAAAAAAGCCTTTAATCACATTCTTTACCATTTGCAATCATAAAATAGTCTAATATCTTCATTTTTTCCACAGACATAGCTATTACCCTCGAAAACTAAAACTTTTGAAATAGGAAAAGAGCCTTTAATCACATTCTTTACCATTTGCAATCATAAAATAGTCTAATATCTTCATTTTTTTCCACATACGTAGCTATTACCCTAAAAAACTAAAACTTTTGACATAGGAAAAGAGCCTTTATCACATTCTTTACCATTGCAATCATAAAATAGTCTAATATCTTCAATTTTTCCAACATACGTAGCTATTACCCTCGAAAACTAAAACTTTTGAAATAGGAAAAGAGCCTTTTAATCACATTCTTTACCATGTGCAATCATAAAATTGTCTAATATCTTCATTTTTTCCACAGACAAAGCTATTACCCTCAAAAACTAAAACTTTTGAAATAGGAAAAGAGCCTTTAATCACATTCTTTACCAGTGCAATCATAAAATAGTCTAATATCTTCATTTTTTAACATACGTAGGTATTACCCTCGAAAACTAAAACTTTTGAAATAGGAGAAAGAGCCTTTAATCACATTCTTTACATGTGCAATCATAAAATAGTCTAATATCTTCATTTTTTCAACATACGTAGCTATTACCCTCGAAAACTAAAACTTTTGACATAGGAAAAGAGCCTTTAATCACATTCTTTACCATGCGCAATCATAAAATAGTCTAATATCTTCATTTTTTCAACATACGTAGCTATTACCCTCGAAAACTAAAACTTTTGAAATAGGAAAAGAGCCTTTAATCACATTCTTTACCATTTGTAATCATAAAATAGTCTAATATCGTCATTTTTTCAACATACGTAGCTATTACCCTCGAAAACTAAAACTTTTGAAATAGGAAAAGAGCCTTTAATCACATTCTTTACCATTTGCAATCATAAAATAGTCTAATATCTTCATTTTTTCTACAGACAAAGCTATTACCCTCGAAAACTAAAACTTTTGAAATAGGAAAAGAGCCTTTAATCACATTCTTACCATTTGCAATCATAAAATAGTCTAATATCTTCATTTTTTCAACATACGTAGCTATTACCCAGGAAAACTAAAACTTTTGAAATAGGAAAAGAGCCTTTAATCACATTCTTTACCATGTGCAATCATAAAATAGTCTAATATCTTCATTTTTTCAACATACGTAGCTATTACCCTCGAAAACTAAAACTTTTGAAATAAGAAAAGAGCCTTTAATCACATTCTTTACCATGTGCAATCATAAAATAGTCTAATATCTTCATTTTTTCAACATACGTAGCTATTACCCTCGAAAACTAAAACTTTTGACATAGGAAAAGAGCCTTTAATCACATTCTTTACCATGTGCAATCATAAAATAGTCTAATATCTTCATTTTTTTCAACATACGTAGCTATTACCCTCGAAAACTAAAACTTTTGAAATAGGAAAAGAGCCTTTAATCACATTCTTTACCATGTGCAATCATAAAATAGTCTAATATCTTCATTTTTTCTACATACGTAGCTATTACCCTCGAAAACTAAAATTTTGAAATAGGAAAAGAGCCTTTAATCACATTCTTTACCATGTGCAATCATAAAATAGTCTAATATCTTCATTTTTTCAACATACGTAGCTATTACCCTAAACAACTAAAACTTTTGACATAGGAAAAGAGCCTTTAATCACATTCTTTACCATTTGCAATCATAAAATAGTCTAATATCTTCATTTTTTCAACATACGTAGCTATTACCCTCGAAAACTAAAACTTTTGAAATAGGAAAGAGCCTTTAATCACATTCTTTACCATTTGCAATCATAAAATAGTCTAATATCTTCATTTTTTCCACAGACAAAGCTATTACCCTCGAAAACTAAAACTTTTGAAATAGGAAAAGAGCCTTTAATCACATTCTTTACCATTTGCAATCATAAAATAGTCTAATATCTTCATTTTTTTCAACATACGTAGCTATTACCCTCGAAAACTAAAACTTTTGAAATAGGAAAAGAGCCTTTAATCACATTCTTTACCATTTGCAATCATAAAATAGTCTAATATCTTCATTTTTTCCACAGACAAAGCTCTTACCCCCGAAAACTAAAACTTTTGAAATAGGAAAAGAGCCTTTAATCACATTCTTTACCATTTGCAATCATAAAATAGTCTAATATCTTCATTTTTTCAGCATACGAAGCTATTACCCTCGAAAGCTAAAACTTTTGAAATAGGAAAAGAGCCTTTAATCACATTCTTTACCATTTGCAATCATAAAATAGTCTAATATCTTCATTTTTTCAACATTACGTAGCTATTACCTCGAAACTAAAATTTTTGAAATAGGAAAAGAGCCTTTAATCACATTCTTTACCATTTGCAATCATAAAATAGTCTAATATCTTCATTTTTTCCACAGACAAAGCTCTTACCCCCGAAAACTAAATTTTTTGAAATAGGAAAAGAGCCTTTAATCACATTCTTTACCATTTGCAATCATAAATAGTCTAATATCTTCATTTTTCAACATACGTCGCTATTACCCTCGAAAACTAAAACTTTTGAAATAGGAAAAGAGCCTTTAATCACATTCTTTACCATTTGCAATCATAAAATAGTCTAATATCTTCATTTTTTCAGCATACGAAGCTATTACCCTCGAAAACTAAAACTTTTGAAATAGGAAAAGAGCCTTTAATCACATTCTTTACCATTTGCAATCATAAAATAGTCTAATATCTTCATTTTTTCAGCATACGAAGCTATTACCCCCGAAAACTAAAACTTTTGAAATAGGAAAAGAGCCTTTAATCACATTCTTTACCATTTGCAATCATAAAATAGTCTAATATCTTCATTTTTTCAACATACGTAGCTATTACCCTCGAAAACTAAAACTTTTGAAATAGGAAAAGATCCTTTAATCACATTCTTTACCATTTGCAATCATAAAATAGTCTAATATCTTCATTTTTTTCCACAGACAAAGCTCTTACCCCCGAAAACTAAAACTTTTGAAATAGGAAAAGAGCCTTTAATCACATTCTTTACCATTTGCAATCATAAAATAGTCTAATATCTTCATTTTTTCAACATACGTAGCTATTACCCTCGAAAACTAAAACTTTTGAAATAGGAAAAGAGCCTTTAATCACATTCTTTACCATTTGCAATCATAAAATAGTCTAATATCTTCATTTTTTCAACATACGTAGCTATTACCCTTGAAAACTAAAACTTTTGAAATAGGAAAAGAGCCTTTAATCACATTCTTTACCATTTGCAATCATAAAATAGTCTAATATCTTCATTTTTTCAGCATACGAAGCTATTACCCTCGAAAAACTAAAACTTTTGAAATAGGAAAAGAGCCTTTAATCACATTCTTTACCATTTGCAATCATAAAATAGTCTAATATCTTCATTTTTTCACCATACGAAGCTATTACCCTCGAAAACTAAAACTTTTGAAATAGGAAAAGAGCCTTTAATCACATTCTTTACCATTTGCAATCATAAAATAGTCTAATATCTTCATTTTTCAACATACGTAGCTATTACCCTCGAAAACTAAAACTTTTGAAATAGGAAAAGAGCCTTTAATCACATTCTTTACCATTTGCAATCATAAAATAGTCTAATATCTTCATTTTTTCCACAGACATAGCTATTACCCTCGAAAACTAAAACTTTTGAAATAGGAAAAGAGCCTTTAATCACATTCTTTACCATTTGCAATCATAAAATAGTCTAATATCTTCATTTTTTCAACATACGTAGCTATTACCCTTGAAAACTAAAACTTTTGAAATAGGAAAATAGCCTTTAATCACATTCTTTACCATTTGCAATCATAAAATAGTCTAATATCTTCATTTTTCAGCATACGAAGCTATTACCCTCGAAAACTAAAACTTTTGAAATAGGAAAAGAGCCTTTAATCACATTCTTTACCATTTGCAATCATAAAATAGTCTAATATCTTCATTTTTTCAGCATACGAAGCTATTACCCTCGAAAACTAAAACTTTTGAAATAGGAAAAGAGCCTTTAATCACATTCTTTACCATTTGCAATCATAAAATAGTCTAATATCTTCATTTTTTCAACATACGTAGCTATTACCCTCGAAAACTAAAACTTTTGAAATAGGAAAAGAGCCTTTAATCACATTCTTTACCATTGGCAATCATAAAATAATCTAATATCTTCATTTTTTCCACAGACATAGCTATTACCCTCGAAAACTAAAACTTTTGAAATAGGAAAAGAGCCTTTAATCACATTCTTTACCATTTGCAATCATAAAATAGTCTAATATTTTCATTTTTTCAACATACGTAGCTATTACCCTTGAAAACTAAAACTTTTGAAATAGGAAAAGAGCCTTTAATCACATTCTTTACCATTTGCAATCATAAAATAGTCTAATATCTTCATTTTTTCCACAGACAAAGCTCTTACCCCTGAAAACTAAAACTTTTGAAATAGGAAAAGAGCCTTTAATCACATTCTTTACCATTTGCAATCATAAAATAGTCTAATATCTTCATTTTTTCAGCATACGAAGCTATTACCCTCGAAAACTAAAACTTTTGAAATAGGAAAAGAGCCTTTAATCACATTCTTTACCATTTGCAATCATAAAATAGTCTAATATCTTCATTTTTTCAACATACGTAGCTATGACCCTCGAAAACTAAAACTTTTGAAATAGGAAAAGAGCCTTTAATCACATTCTTTACCATTTACAATCATAAAATAGTCTAATATCTTCATTTTTCAGCATACGAAGCTATTACCCTCGAAAACTAAAACTTTTGAAATAGGAAAAGAGCCTTTAATCACTTTCTTTACCATTTGCAATCATACAATAGTCTAATATCTTCATTTTTTCAGCATACGAAGCTATTACCCTCGAAAACTAAAACTTTTGAAATAGGAAAAGAGCCTTTAATCACATTCTTTACCATTTGCAATCATAAAATAGTCTAATATCTTCATTTTTTCAACATACGTAGCTATTACCCTCGAAAACTAAAACTTTTGAAATAGGAAAAGAGCCTTTAATCACATTCTTTACCATTTGCAATCATAAAATAGTCTAATATCTTCATTTTTCCACAGACAAAGCTCTTACCCCCGAAAACTAAAACTTTTGAAATAGGAAAAGAGCCTTTCATCACATTCTTTACCATGTGCAATCATAAAATAGTCTAATATCTTCATTATGTCAACATACGTAGCTATTACCTCGAAAACTAAAACTTTTGAAATAAGAAAAGAGCCTTTAATCACATTCTTTACCATGTGCAATCATAAAATAGTCTAATATCTTCATTTTTTCAACATACGTAGCTATTACCCTCGAAAACTAAAACTTTTGACATAGGAAAAGAGCCTTTAATCACATTCTTTACCATGTGCAATCATAAAATAGTCTAATATCTTCATTTTTTCAACATACGTAGCTATTACCCTCGAAAACTAAAACTTTTGAAATAGGAAAAGAGCCTTTAATCACATTCTTTACCATGTGCAATCATAAAATAGTCTAATATCTTCATTTTTTCTACATACGTAGCTATTACCCTCGAAAACTAAAATTTTTGAAATAGGAAAAGAGCCTTTAATCACATTCTTTACCATGTGCAATCATAAAATAGTCTAATATCTTCATTTTTTCAACATACGTAGCTATTACCCTAAAAAACTAAAACTTTTGACATAGGAAAAGAGCCTTTAATCACATTCTTTACCATTTGCAATCATAAAATATTCTAATATCTTCATTTTTCAACATACGTAGCTACTACCCTCGAAAACTAAAACGTTTGAAATAGGAAAATAGCCTTTAATCACATTCTATACCATTTGTAATCATAAAATAGTCTAATATCTTCATTTTTTCAACATACGTAGCTATTACCCTCGAAAACTAAAAACTTTTGAAATAGGAAAAGAGCCTTTAATCACATTCTTTACCATTTGCAATCATAAAATAGTCTAATATCTTCATTTTTTCCACAGACAAAGCTATTACCCTCGAAAACTAAAACTTTTGAAATAGGAAAAGAGCCTTTAATCACATTCTTTACCATTTGCAATCATAAAATAGTCTAATATCTTCATTTTTTCCACAGACAAAGCTATTACCCTCGAAAACTAAAACTTTTGAAATAGGAAAAGAGCCTTTAATCACATTCTTTACCATTTGCAATCAGAAAATAGTCTAATATCTTCATTTTTTCAACATACGTAGCTATTACCCTCGAAAACTAAAACTTTTGAAATAGGAAAAGAGCCTTTAATCACATTCTTTACCATTTGCAATCATAAAATAGTCTAATATCTTCATTTTTTCCACAGACAAAGCTCTTACCCCCGAAAACTAAAACTTTTGAAATAGGAAAAGAGCCATAGAAATAGTAGATAGACTAGCTAGAATCAAACTTTCACTGTTCTATCTACTATTGATATCTATTTATTGAATAGTGAAAAAGTCTTTTCTAAAATGACGTCTTGCATATGACTCATAGAAATAGTAGATAGACTAGCTAGAATCAAACTTTCACTGTTCTATCTACTATTGATATCTATTTATTGAATAGTGAAAAAGTCTTTTCTAAAATGACGTCTTGCATATGACTCATAGAAATAGTAGATAGACTAGCTAGAATCAAACTTTCACTGTTCTATCTACTATTGATATCTATTTATTGAATAGTGAAAAAGTCTTTTCTAAAATGACGTCTTGCATATGACTCATAGAAATAGTAGATAGACTAGCTAGAATCAAACTTTCACTGTTCTATCTACTATTGATATCTATTTATTGAATAGTGAAAAAGTCTTTTCTAAAATGACGTCTTGCATATGACTCATAGAAATAGTAGATAGACTAGCTAGAATCAAACTTTCACTGTTCTATCTACTATTGATATCTATTTATTGAATAGTGAAAAAGTCTTTTCTAAAATGACGTCTTGCATATGACTCATAGAAATAGTAGATAGACTAGCTAGAATCAAACTTTCACTGTTCTATCTACTATTGATATCTATTTATTGAATAGTGAAAAAGTCTTTTCTAAAATGACGTCTTGCATATGACTCATAGAAATAGTAGATAGACTAGCTAGAATCAAACTTTCACTGTTCTATCTACTATTGATATCTATTTATTGAATAGTGAAAAAGTCTTTTCTAAAATGACGTCTTGCATATGACTCATAGAAATAGTAGATAGACTAGCTAGAATCAAACTTTCACTGTTCTATCTACTATTGATATCTATTTATTGAATAGTGAAAAAGTCTTTTCTAAAATGACGTCTTGCATATGACTCATAGAAATAGTAGATAGACTAGCTAGAATCAAACTTTCACTGTTCTATCTACTATTGATATCTATTTATTGAATAGTGAAAAAGTCTTTTCTAAAATGACGTCTTGCATATGACTCATAGAAATAGTAGATAGACTAGCTAGAATCAAACTTTCACTGTTCTATCTACTATTGATATCTATTTATTGAATAGTGAAAAAGTCTTTTCTAAAATGACGTCTTGCATATGACTCATAGAAATAGTAGATAGACTAGCTAGAATCAAACTTTCAC
>NW_027064794.1:0-24484 GCF_032884065.1 Artemia franciscana
ACTAAAAAAAACTGAAAAAACTAAAAAAAGGCAAAAACTACAAAAAAAAACTAAAAACTAATAAAAAAAGTAAAAAAGCTAAAAAACTAAAAAAAACTAAAAAAACTAAAAAAAGGTAAAAAACTAAAAAAAATAAAAATAAAAAAAAACTAAAAAAAGAAAAAACTGAAAAATAAGCTAAAATAAAGGTAAAAACCAATAAAAAACTAAAAAAAAAGGAAAAAACTAATAAATGACGACACTCAAAGAGAAAGCGACCAGGACAAAAAAACTAAAAAAAAGGCAAAAACTACAAAAAAACTAAAAACTAATAAAAAAAATAAAAAAGCTAAAAAACTAAAAAAACTAAAAAAAGGTAAAAAACTAAAAAAACTAAAAACTAAAAAAAAACTAAAAAAGGTAAAAACTAAAAGAACTAAAAAAGAAAAAAATAAATGACGACACTCAAAGAGAAAGCGACCAGGACAAAAGGAATGTTCGATTAGCAATCAACAAAGCACCGGGACACAGGGAGTATAAATGACGACCAGGACACAAGTAAAAAAAAAAATTAACAAAACTAAAAAGAAGGTAAAAACTACAAAAAAACTAAAAGAAAAAAAAACTAAAAACTAATAAAAAAACTAAAAAATCTAAAAATCTAAATAAACTAAAAAAGAAAAAAAAAGGAAAAAAATAAAGGAGAAAAACAAAACTAAAAAACGAATGTATATACAGACCGGTACACCGGATACAAATGACGACCGGGACACAGGGAATATAAATAACGACCGGGACACAGGGACACAACTACAACGGGGACACCGGGGAAACAGGGGGATATAAATGACGACCGGGACAAAAAAACTAAAAAGAAATAAAAACTAAAAACTAATAAAAAAAACTAAAAAATCTAAAAATCTAAATAAGCTAAAAAAGAAAAAAAAAGGAAAAAAAATAAAGGAGAAAAACAAAACTAAAAAACGAATGTATATACAGACCGGGACACCGGGATACAAATGATGACCGGGACCCGGGACACAGGGAATATAAATGACGACCGGGACACTGGGACACAACTACAACGGGGACACCGGGGGAAGCAGGGGGATAACCTGACAATCTATTTATATGCAAAGACAATGGGACAGCAAAGAATGTTGTATATTCGCAAGTTTTACGTAGTTAAAACCATAATATATATATATATATCTATATTCACAGGTGGGACATAGGGACACAACTACAATGGCGCGTAACTATTATGGCGCGTAACGACTTACGCGCGCGGGGGGGCTTGGGGGGGGCGCGAAGCGCCCCCACCAACTAGGTGTTGGGGTGGCGCGAAGCGCCACCCCAACAGCTAGTATATATATATATATATATATATATATATATATATATATATATATATATATATATATATATATATGGTTTTAACTACGTAAAACTTGCGAATATACAACATTCTTTGCTGTCCCATTGTCTTTGCATATAAATAGATTGTCAGGTTTACCGACTCTTGAACATGCGAACATATAATGGTCCATGGGAAAACAATCTGTATTCAGATCTATACCTCATGATTCTAATGATTGCCCTTGAGCTTTGTTGATGGTGATTGCTAATCGACCATTCCCTGTCCCGGTGTCCCGGTCGTCATTTATATCCCCCTGTTTCCCCCGGTGTCCCGTTGTAGTTGTGTCCCTGTGTCCCGGTCGTCATTTATATTCCCTGTGTCCCGGTCGTCATTTGTATCCGGTCTGTATATACATTCGTTTTTTAGTTTTGTTTTTCTCCTTTATTTTTTTCCTTTTTTTTTCTTTTTTAGTTTATTTAGATTTTTAGATTTTTTTAGTTTTTTTATTAGTTTTAGTTTTTTTTTCTTTTTAGTTTTTTTGTAGTTTTTACCTTCTTTTAGTTTTGTTAGGTTTTTTTTTACTTATGTCCTGGTCGTCATTTATACTCCCTGTGTCCCGGTGCTTTGTTGATTGCTAATCGAACATTGCTTTTGTCCTGGTCGCTTTCTCTTTGAGTGTCGTCATTTATTTTTTCTTTTTTAGTTCTTTTAGTTTTTACCTTTTTTAGTTTTTTTTTAGTTTTTTAGATGAATTTTTTTTTAGTTTTTTCCTTTTTTCTTTTTAGTTTTTTATTGGTTTTTACCTTTATTTTAGCTTATTTTTCAGTTTTTTCCTTTATTTTTAGTTTTTTTTATTTAGTATTTTTTTTAGTTTTTTACCTTTTTTTAGTTTTTTTAGTTTTTTTAGTTTTTTAGCTTTTTTACTTTTTTTATTAGTTTTTAGTTTTTTTGTAGTTTTGCCTTTTTTTAGTTTTTTCAGTTTGTTTTTAGTTTTTTATTGGTTTTTACCTTTATTTTAGCTTATTTTTTCAGTTTTTTCCTTTTTTTTTAGTTTTTTTTAGTTTTTAGTTTTTTTAGTTTTTTACCTTTTTTTAGTTTTTTTAGTTTTTTTAGTTTTTTAGCTTTTTTATTTTTTTATTAGTTTTTAGTTTTTTTTGTAGTTTTTGCCTTTTTTAGTTTTTTTAGTTTTTAGCTTTTTTATTAGTTTTTAGTTTTTTGTAGTTTTTGCCTTTTTTTAGTTTTTTTAGTTTTTTAGCTTTTTTAATTTTTTTATTAGTTTTTAGTTTTTTTCGTAGTTTTTGCCTTTTTTTAGTTTTTTCAGTTTTGACGTCACCTGATCCAGTTTTTTCAGGTGACGTCACCTGATCCAAATAGATTGTCAGGTTTACCGACTCTTGAACATGCAACATATAATGGTCCATGGGAAATCAATCTGTATTCAGATCTATACCTCATGATTCTAATGATTGCCCTTGAGCTTTGTTGATGGTGATTGCTAATCGACCATTCCCTGTCCCTGTGTCCCGGTCGTCATTTATATCCCCTGTTTCCCCCGGTGTCCCCGTTGTAGTTGTGTCCCTGTGTCCCGGTCGTCATTTATATTCCAAGTGTCCCGGTCGTCATTTGTATCCCGGTGTCCCGGTCTGTATATACATTCGTTTTTTAGTTTTGTTTTTCTCCTTTATTTTTTCCTTTTTTTTTCTTTTTTAGTTTATTTATATTTTTAGATTTTTAGTTTTTTTATTAGTTTTTAGTTTTTTTTTCTTTTTAGTTTTTTTGTAGTTTTTACCTTCTTTTTAGTTTTGTTAGTTTTTTTTTTTACTTATGTCCTGGTCGTCATTTATACTCCCTGTGTCCCTGTGCTTTGTTGATTGCTAATCGAACATTCCTTTTGTCCTGGTCGCTTTCTCTTTGAGTGTCGTCATTTATTTTTTTCTTTTTTAGTTCTTTTAGTTTTTACCTTTTTTAGTTTTTTTTAGTTTTTTAGATGAAAATTTTTTTTAGTTTTTTCTTTTTTTCTTTTTAGTTTTTTATTGGTTTTTTACCTTTATTTTAGCTTATTTTTCAGTTTTTTCCTTTTTTTTAGTTTTTTTTTATTTTTTATTTTTTTTAGTTTTTTACCTTTTTTTTAGTTTTTTTAGTTTTTTTAGTTTTTTAGCTTTTTTACTTTTTTTATTAGTTTTTAGTTTTTTTTGTAGTTTTTGCCTTTTTTTAGTTTTTTCAGTTTTCACAAATGACGTGTTATGTCTGTTATAACGTAATAGAGGCAACAATCTTGACAGGGCCTTTTGAGGGTGAGGCTTTTCTTATTCCACGCATTCTCATGATTCCAATGGATCTGCCTTTTCAACCTAAAAGATTGCAATTCCCAATTTGATTAGCATATTTAGTTTTCAGTTCAGAACCACTAAAGCTAGTATGTAAATATCAAAAATATTTATGTTGTCTGAGCAATAATTTTTAGTTTTTATTTCAAAATAGAAAATTACCTGACAATTTTAGAATTATATCTATCTATATATATAAAAATAATTTGTCTGTCTGTGGATCAGGTGACGTCATTCTGTGTCGACTGGTGTCATGAAGTTAGTTGTCGTCATTTTTGCTATTACGGTGACGTCATTAAAGATATTTAAGACATATATGTTCACGTAGAAATCTATTAATGTTTAAGTTTAAAATGACTGATGAACTTACAATGCAAAAGCCGATGAAGATGCTCAAAGAGTCTATGCCAAAAAACTTGCTGCTGATAGAGAAAGTCAGAAAAGAAAGCGTGCCGAGGAATCAAAAGAACAGCAAGGAAACAGGCTTGAGGCTAAAGAACGCAAAACCGCGCAGTTAGATGAAGATCCACCTGGACAGCGAGAGTCAAAACATATCAAAACTGAAAATGATATAAAAATAAGTTGTTTGTCTGTCTGTCGACTGACGTCATTAGGATTGAGCTGTATGTCGTCATGAAGTTAGTTGTCGTCATGTTTGTTATGACGACGTCATGTTTGTCAACTGATGAAATTACAGACCGGAACACCGGGACACAAATGACGACCAGGACACCAGGAAACAGGGAATATAAATGACGACCGTGACACTCAAAGAGAAATTACAGACAGGGACACCGGGACACAAATAACGACCGAATCTATCTATATATATAAAAACTACCGTTGGGGAACATATAAATAGATTGTCAGGTTTACCGACTCTTGAACATGCAACATAAAAAAAAACTAAAAACTGAAAAACAAAACAAAACTAAAAAAGGAAAAAAACTGAAAAATAAAGGAGGATATATATATATATATATATATATATATATATATATATATATATATATATATTGTATCTGTTAATTTGTATTGTATCTATCTATCTATCTATCTATCTATATAAAAACGAGTTGTGTGTATGCATGTTTGTTTGTTTGTAAAAGAGCGTTTGCATATGACGTCATTATTAGTACATACGGCTTTGTATATGGACAGACAATGGGAAAGCCAAGAATGTTGTATATTCGTAATTTTTACGTAGTTTGAAACACATATATAAATCCATCTATATTCACAGGTGGGACACAGGGACACAACTACAAAGGCGCGTAACTAATATGGCGCGTAACGACTTACGCGCGCGGGGGGTTTAGGGGGGCGCGAAGCGCCCCACCAATTAGGTGCCGGCGTGGCGCGAAGCGCCACTCCAATAGCTAGTATATATATATATATATATATATATATATATATATATATATATATATATATATATATATATATATACTAGCTGTTGCACCCCAACACCAAGTTGGTGGGGGCGCTTCGCGCGCCCACCCCCCAAGCCCCCCCGCGCTCGTAAGTCATTACGCGCCATATTAGTTACGCGCCATTGTAGTTGTGTCCCTGTGTCCCACCTGTGAATATAGATAGACATATATATATATATATATATATATATATATATATATATATATATATATATATATATATATATATATATATATATATATATATATATATATATATGTTTTTAACTACGTAAAACTTGCGAATATACAACATTCTTCGCTGTCCCATTGTCTGTGCATATAAATAGATTGTCGGGTTTACCGACTCTTGAACATGCAACATATAATTGTCCATGGGAAAAACAATCCGAATTCAGATCAATACCTCATTATTCTAATGATTGCCCTTGAGCTTTGTTGATGGTGATTGCTAATCAAACATTCTTTGTGTCCCCGTCGTCATTTATATATCCCCCTGTTCCCCCCAGCGTCCCCGTTGTAGTTGTATCCCTGTGTCCCGGTCGTCATTTATATTCCCTGTGTCCCGCTGTCCCGGTCGTAATTTGTGTCCCGGTGTTCCGTCTGTAATTTCTCTCATTATTCTAATGATTGCCCTTGAGCTTTGTTGATGGTGATTGCTAATCGAACATTTCCTGTATCCCGGCCGTAATTTATATATCCCCCTGTGCCCCCTGGCGTCCCCGTTGTAGTTGTGTCCCTGTGTCCCGGTCGTCATTTATATTCCCTGTGTCCCGGTCGTTATTTGTGTCCCGGTGACCCAGTCTGTAATTTATCTTTGAGTGTCCCGGTCGTCATTTATATTCCCTGTGTCCCGGTCGTCATTTTTCCATGAGAAAAACAATCCGTATTCAGATCTATACCTCATTATTCTTATGATTGCCCTTGAGCTTTGTTGATGGTGATTGCTAATCAAACATTCCCTGTGTCCCTGTCGTCATTTATATATCCCCCTGTGCCCTCCGGCGTCCCCGTTATAGTTGTGTCCCTGTGTCCTGTTCGTCATTTATATTCCCTGTGTCCCAGTTGTTATTTGTGTCCCGGTGTCCCAGTCTGTAATTTCTCTTTGAATGTCCCGGTGTCCCGGTCTGTAATTTCGTCAGTCGACAAACATGACGTCAGTCGACAAACAACTTCATGACGGCATAATGCTCAATCCTAACAATGACGTCAGTCGACACACAAACATGACGTCAGTCAACTCACACACCAACAAACAACTTATTTATATATATATATATATATATATATATATATATATATATATATATATATACATATATACAAGCTGTATATATACATATATACAAGCTGTTGGGTTGGCGCTTCGCGCCACCCCAACAACTTATATATATATATATGTATATATATATATATATATATATATATATATATATAAGCTGTTGGTGGGGCGCTTCGCGCCCCCCCAAGCCCCCCCGCGCGCGTAACGATATATATACATATATATATACATATATATATATATATATATATATATATATATATATATATATATATATATATATATATATATATATATATATATATATATATATATATATATATATATATATATATATATATATACAAGCTGTTGGGGTGGCGCTTCGTGCCACCCCAACACCTAATTGGTGGGGCGCTTCGCGCCCCCAAGCCCCCCCGCGCGCGTAAGTCGTTACGCGCCATATTAGTTACGCGCCATTGTAGCTGTGTCCCTGTATTCCACCTGTGAATAGAGATAGATATAAATATATATTTTTAACTACGTAAAACATGCGAATATACAACATTCTTCGCTGTCCCATTGTCTGTGCATATAAATAGCATTTATATTCCCTGTGTCCCGGTCGTCATTTGTGTCCTGGTGTCCCAGTTTGTAATTTCTCTTTGAGTGTCCCGGTCGTCATATATATTTCCTGTGTCCCAGTGTCCCGGTCGTCATTTTTGTCCCGGTGTCCCGGTCTGTAATTTCTATTCAAACAATCCCAGTGTCTCAGTCGTCGATTATATATCCCGCCTGTGCCCCTGGCGTCCCCGTTGTAGTTGTGTCCCGGTCGTCATTTATATTGTCGGTCGTGATTTGTGTCCGGGTGTCCCAGTCTATAATTTTTTTTTGAGGTTCCCGGTCGTCATTTATATTCCCTCTGTGTCGGTCGTCATTTGTGTCCCGGTCTGTAATTTATCTTTGAGTGTTTTTTCTTTTTAGTTTTTTTTTAGTTTTTTACATTTTTTCAGTTTTTTTTTCTTCTTTATTTTTCAGCGTCACTATGAAGTACATATCGCCGAATCTTTGTTTTTTAACTTAAATCTGGTAGGCATTGATGACCTTATCCAAGTCAAAATCCCAAACCCAATCATCATCGCTATCATTTTCAGTTTTGATATGTTTTGACTTTCGCTTTCCAGGTGGATTTTCATCTAACTGCGCGGTTTTGCGTTCGTTAGCCGCAAGCCTGTTTTCTTGCTGTTCTTGTGATTCCTCGGCACGCTTTCTTTTCTTACTTTCTCTATCAGCTGCAAGCCTGTTTTCTTGCTGTTCTTTTGATTCCTCGGCACGCTTTCTTTTCTTACTTTCTCTATCAGCAGCAAGTTTTTTGGCATAGACTCTTTGAGCAGCTTCCTCGGCTGTTGCCATTGTAGGTTCTTCAGTCATTTTACAATTAAACATTTTTCTGTGAACGCATGTCTTAAATATCTTTAATGACGTCACCTTCATAGCAAAAATGACGACAACTAACTTCATGACGTCAGTCGACACAGAAACATGACGTCACCTGACAGACAGACACACAGACAGACAACTTATTTTTATATATATAGATATATCGTCACTCACAGTATTTCCTTTTTAAGCAAAAGAATTTTTTCCTGGAGGGGATGAATTTTTTATATTATGGAAAATGAACTTTTAAAGGTATAAAAAATTTACTTTTACTGTGACATATAGTGTGACATATAATATATAATAGTGACATATAGATATAGCAAATTCTGTCGGTCTGTCTGTTGGTCTGTCTGTCGGTTCCGGTTTTGAAACTTGGTGGGAAAAATAAGCACAAGTTCTCTATACATGATTGACATAACCAGATCGGATCCGCTCTATTTTGGGTAGTGGGGGCGGGGGTTAATTCTTAAAAATTAGAAAAATTGAGTTATTTTTGACTTACGAACGGGTGATCGGATCTCAATGAAATTTGATATTTAGAAGGATATCGTGTCTCAATGCTCTTATTTTAAATCCCGACCGGATCTGGTGACATTGGGGGGGGGAGGCCTAAAATAATGGAAAACGCTTAGGTTGGAGGGATCAGGATGAAACTTGGTGGGAAAAATAAGCAGAAGTCTTAGATAAGTGATTGACAAATTGGAACGGATCCGCTCTATTGGGGGGGGGGGGTTAATTCTGAAAAATTAGAAAAAATGACGTATTTTTAACTTACGAAGGAGTGATCGGATATTCATGAAACTTCATATTTAGAGGGACATCCTAACTCAGATCTCTTGTTTTAAATCTCAACCGGATCCAGCGTCATTGGGGGGGGGGGGCAGTTGGGAGGACCGGAAATCTTAGAAAATACTTAAAGCGGAGAGATTATGATGAAACTGGATGGGAAGAATACAAACCTGTCTGAGATACGTGACTGACATAACAGGACCGGATCTGCTCTCTTTGGTGGAGTTGGGGAGGGGAGTAATTCGGAAAAATGAGGTATTTGTAACTTGCGAACGGATGACCAGATCTTAATGAAATTTGATATTTAGAAGGATCTTGTGCTTTAAAGCTCTAATTTTAAATTCCGACTAGATCCTGTGATATTGGGGGGAGTTGGAGGGGGAAACCGGAATTCTTGGAAAACGTGAAAATTGGGGTATTTTTATCTTACGAAAAGGTGATCGGATCTAAATGAAACTTGATATATATAGAAGGATCTTATTTCTCAGGTGCTCCATTTTCGACTCGAATTGGATCCGGGGACATAGCGGGTTGAAGGAGGGAAACATAAATCTTGTACTACGCTTAGAGTGGAGAGATCGGGATAAAACTTGATGGGAAGAATAAGCACAAGCTCTAGATACATGATTTACATAATTGGAACGGATCCTTTCTCTTTGGAGGAGCTGGGGGGTGTAAATTTGAAAATTAGAAAAATTGAGATATTTTTAACTAAAGAACGGGTGACCGGATCTTTATGAAATTTAATATTTAGAAGCATTTCATGTCTCAGAGCTCTTATTTAAAATCCTGACCAGATTTGTTGACGTTGATGGGAGTTGGAGGGGGAAGTCGGAAATCTTGGAAAATGCTTGGAGTGGAGGAATTGGGATGAAGCTTGGTGAATAGAATAAGCAAGTGTCCTTGATACGTGATTGACGTAACCGTACTATGTATATATATATATATATATATGGTTGTATTTTGACAACCATGATACATTTAGCCCTTTTGATTTAATTCATTTCCTCCTCGACGTTGCCGGAAAGGTTTTAACTTAATACTGTAAGCCGTTCCTGAGATAGTATTGGTACACGCACTCTTTGACAACCCAGATGCATATAATGGTTTTGATTTAGTTCACTGTGCTCGTAACTTCCCCTGAAGGGTTTAACTTAATATCCTTAGCTGCTCCTGAGTTATTGCCGATAAAGCATTTTGACAACCTCGATGCACTTGTTGTCATTCTATTTAATTAGATATTTCCTCCACATTTCACGAAAATTCCAGCTTACTTTTCCCAACCTGAATGACTATAGTGTATTATCGTTTAGTTTTATATCTCCCTCAACACGCTCTGAAAGTTTCTACTGAAAGCCCTTTGCTTTTCTGAGATATTGCAAGTGTGTCCTTCTGGATGTATATTGTGTCTGTTCGTTAGTTTAACACTCGCCTCAACATTCCCTGAAAGTTTCAACCTAATGGACTTAGCCGTTGTTGAGGTGGGTTTAGGGGGATGCGGTGTCTTTTGGTTTAGTTCTCTAGATGTCTAATGTTCCATGATGTGGTTTTAAACCTCCTTCAAAATCCTCTTTAAGCTCCAGTTCAATGCCCTTAATTATTTCTGAGATATTTCTGATAACTACGCCCTTTTGACAACCTGAATGTACCTAGTGCGTTTTCATTGGGTTCGGCATTCCCGTTCACCCCGCGGAAGTTTATATACCTTAATACCTTAAGCCTTTTTGGAGGCCAAGTGCCAAACTCGCACCCCTCCCTCTTTTCCAATTACAAAACCTATTTTTCAACAAAGGGTAACTTGCACAACTTACATATCTCGTCCTAGGGGTTTGAGGAGGATCATATCATCCATGGAGACACAGTTATCAGATCTGTTGTCTTTTCGGAAGACATGGCTATCTCAAACATTAATCGGACGCCTTTGGGGGCTTATGGGGTGGCCTGCACTAAAGAAAAATAATTTTTGGGAGGGAAGCTGGTTGCCTAATAATATCTTTTGACTCTTGAAAAGGGCACTAGAAATTTTGTTGTCCTATTGAATGTGCCCTTTTCAAAGTTTGTACGACAACCCCTTCTATACAAAGTGACCCGGTTAAGAGAAAAATAGTACGTTGAATCTTATTTTATTTTGCGTAGGCAGCGCTATTGCGCTAAATCATAAAATAATTTATTCATAGGTTATTATAAAGAATAAAAAAAATGTACATTTTCTTATTCCATAGTTCCTCCAGAGTCATCGGTGGCGCATAGGGCATCGACAAAGCCTCTCCGTTCGTCCCGCATTGATGCTGCAACGATGACGTCTTCCTATTCAGGTAGCAGTGATGTACCAGCCGTCCTCAGATCTTGTTCATATGTTCGTATCAATGTACTTTTGGGGTAACCTCGCTTTCTTCTACCGTCTGGTTTCCATTCATAGACTGTTCGAGGAAGGTGACTCTTCCATCCGATGAAAGTGACCCAGATATGTCCACCGCCTTCTTTTCAGCTACTCAATGACTGGAGGTTGACCTGTTTTTCTGCGTATTTCTGTATTTGAAATTTTTTGTCGCCAGCTTGTATTCAAGATTCTTCTCAGGCTCATATTTTCAATTGCGAGGATCCTTTTTTCAAGCTGGGTGTTTATTTTCCAACATTTTCTTGCGTAAAGAAGAGTTGAGAATACATTGCTGTTGAAGAGTCGGAGCTTCAGTCACCTTGGATATTTGTTACTTCTCCAAGTTGGCTTCAGTCTATTAAAGGCGCCTGTAGGTCGTCTAATCCCACGTTTAATGTTGGTCGAAATCTCTCTCTCACAGTCGATTCAGCTATCCAGGTACTTGAATTCCTGGACTTGCTTCAGGTATTAGTGAGGTGCGGGCCGTCAAATTGTATTCAACATTCTTCTGAGGCTCATATTTTCAAATGCGAGGATCCTTTTTTCAAGCTGGGTGTTTATTTTCCAACATTTTCTTGCGTAAAGAAGAGTTGAGAATACATTACTGTTGAAGAGTCGGAGCTTCAGTCACCTTCGATCTTTGTTACTTCTCCAAGTTGGCTTCAGTCTATTAAAGGCGCCTGTAGGTTGTCTAATCCCGCGTTTAATGTTGGTCGAAATCTCTCTCTCAAAGTCGATTCAGCTATCCAGGTACTTGAATTCCTGGACTTGCTTCAGGTATTAGTGAGGTGCGGGCCGTCAAATTGTATTCAATATTCTTCTGAGGCTCATATTTTCAATTGCGAGGATCCTTTTTTCAAGCTGGGTGTTTATTTTCCAACATTTTCTTGCGTAAAGAAGAGTTGAGAATACATAGCTGTTGAATAGTCGGAGCTTCAGTCACCTTGGATATTTGTTACTTCTCCAAGTTGGCTTCAGTCTATTAAAGGCGCCTGTAGGTTGTCTAATCCCACGTTTAATGTTGGTCAAAATCTCTCTCTCACAGTCGATTCAGCTATCCAGGTACTTGAATTCCTGGACTTGCTTCAGGTATTAATGAGGTGCGGGCCGTCAAATTGTATTCAACATTCTTCTGAGGCTCATATTTTCAAATGCGAGGATCCTTTTTTCAAGCTGGGTGTTTATTTTCCAACATTTTCTTGCGTAAAGAAGAGTTGAGAATACATTACTGTTGAAGAGTCGGAGCTTCAGTCACCTTGGATCTTTGTTACTTCTCCAAGTTGGCTTCAGTCTATTAAAGGCGCCTGTAGGTTGTCTAATCCCACGTTTAATGTTGGTCGAAATCTCTCTCTCACAGTCGATTCAGCTATCCAGGTACTTGAATTCCTGGACTTGCTTCAGGTATTAGTTAGGTGCGGGCCGTCAAATTGTATTCAACATTCTTCTGAGGCTCATATTTTCAAATGCAAGGATCCTTTTTTCAAGCTGGGTGTTTATTTTCCAACAGTCACTTGCGTAAAGGAGAATTGAGAGTCCATTTCTGTTGAAGAGTTTAAGCTTCAGTTGCATTGAATATTTATTACTTCTCTGAATAGGCTTCAATCTATTGAAGGCACCTGTAGCTTGTCTAATTCTACGTTTAATCTCGGTTGAAATATCTCTATCACAATCAATCCTTGTTTTTGCAATAGAGAACAAGTGGTGAGCTTGTTATGACCATGCTCTTCGATTTGTCAATGTCTATCTTTGGCCCGACATTCTATGCATTCTCGGTGATAGTTGCAAAGTAGCTGCTGCAACCGTTCTTTAGACTCGTCGAGAAGGACAACGTCGCCTGTGAAGACCAGATCTAACAGTTGCTTGTTGCTTAATTTTACCCTGTAGCCCGATGTGAATCTCAGGGCATAATCCATTATAATTATAAAGAGCATGGGGGAAAGTACACACTCTTGACGAACACCAGACATGATCATGAAGAATCTGGTTGTACCGTTTTCGGTCTTTGCGCAACATTCCGATTCTTTATAAAGCGCTATAGTCATATCTACTATTTTCTCAGGAATTCTGTAGTATATCAGAACTCTCCACTAGTAATCTCGGTCAACCAAGTCAAATGCCTTTTCAAAGTCAATGAGTAGGAGGTAGAGTTTCTTGTCCCATTCGTTTGATTCTTCGACAAGCATTTTCAGTTCGAATGTTAGATCAGGACATGATCTCCCAGTTCTGAAACCATGCTGCTCTTCTCGTAGAGTTGTGTCTAGTGCTTTTTGCACACCCTGAAAAATGACGGAGGCTAATAGTTTGGAATAGACAGGGAGAAGTTTGATGCCTCTCCAGTTATGGCAGTTCATCAAGTCTTCCTTTTTGAAGAGTTTGACTATAATGCCTCTGCTCCAATCGCTTGGGACCCTCCCGAAGGTCCATATTTTGTTAAGAGGGATAGCCGAACAGATATGCAGGTACTAATTGAGTACTTCAGCATTTCTGCTGGAATGCCATCAATACCCGAGGGTCGTCCATTTTTTTAAATTCTTTGCTCTATGAATGATCTTCTCAGCATTCAGATGATCTGTATTGACGTCTAAATTTATAAAAGGGATATCAGGTACATTTGCTCGGTCATATTTTCTCGGTATTTTGAAAAGTTTTTCGAAACGGGAAGCCCCCCTCTCGTCAATTTTTCTGGATCAGATATGGTTAATCCATTTTCGTCCTTGACAAGGGTGACTCGGCTAGCGCCTTCTTCAGCTAAAGCTGCTTCATTTTCAAGGAACTGTCTTTTGTCCTTTCTTGCAAACTATTTTACCTCTTAATCTTTTTCTTTGTATAATTGTTTTATTGCCAGCTCTGAACTCCTTGTAGTAGGTATGAACGTGGCCTGGACGAGTGCCTTTCGTTCGTCAATCAGTTTCAATGTTACGTTAGAGATCCACCTTTCATGTGGTTTCTTTCGGAAATCTAGCTCTTCTTTGGCAATCGTCGTGTATACACTTTTTATTTTCTCCTATTTCTCTTCTACACTTTCTGAGTCTTTTGCCTCAACAGCCAAGGCATCGACTTTGTTCCAGAACGATATTCAGAAATATCTGCAAACTTTTCCATCCTGCAGTTTGTCTGTGTCGTACAGTTTCTCTTACTGCGTCTTCCTTTAGGCAAGTAGTTTGATCTGTATATGGGTAATCGTGAGGATGTAATCCGACTGGGTGTCTGCTCCTCTTTACCTACGCACGTCTAACAGACTTGTGCGCCACCTTCTGGTGATCAAGAAATGGTCAATGTAGTTTTGCGTTGAATTGTCTTGAGATGTCCATGTATACTTGTACACATTTTTATGTTCGAAGAGTGATCCACTAATGACAAGGTCATTATTTAGCGTGAAGTCTACTAGTAATGCACCATTTTCGTTAATCTGGCCAAGTCCCTGCGGTCCCAGGACTTTGGGACAGTACTTGCGATTTGCTCCTACTTTGGCAGTCATACCACCAACAACACACAGGACATCATGTTTGAGGATATCCTTGGTGACAGCCTGTAAGGTTTTTAGAAGCTATCTTTGACATCATCATCCGCCTCATTGGTAGGAGCGTAATATACAATGACAGAAAGCTTTGTGTGTGTGTTGTAGCTTACTGTTAAAACAATATCCATTCGTTTATTGGAGTCCATTTGAATATTGCTCGGTATGGTGTAGGGGGCAGCATGAGTCCTACACCTGCCCGATGATGGTAGTCTTCTCCGCTGTACAACAGCACACGTCCATAATTTAATGCTTTTTGGCCTACACCTTTCCAACGTATTTCGCTTAGGGCCAGGATGTCAATATTATATTGCTTCATCTCTCTGAGAACTTGCATGGTCTTTGATTACCAGGGTTAACGGTTTTTGACAAATTTAAAATATTTACCGTAATAAAAAGAAGACGAAAGCAATAAAAGAAGTAAATTCAGCATAGTCTTTTGAAAAATAGAATTACTATAGCCATCTTCTAGTTCTGAAGGACTTTTTTTTACCAATTTTTATGAATCCCGTGCTAAGTCATAAATAAGATGGAATAATTGTTCTTGATTATCATTTGAACTGTATCTCCGTTGATTTTTGAATTTAAAAAAGAGTTGTGGGAAAAGTGGAAGTCATGGCCAATTGTAGAAAAAAGCCAAGACAGATTGTTGAATTAAGTGGGCAGCCAAGTCAAGGGTTAATTTTATCCCTTTGATTGCCGTTGTTACTGTCTGCCATTTATGCTACACCTTTCCGTGCGTGTGTGTCCCTTCACAAATGCCAAACTAGAGTCGTACCTGTTGGAGGTTCTCGCTGGGGAACACACGCAGGTTGACTACGGGTTAAATTACTTGAAAATTTTCCTCTCATGGCTATCACTCGACAACGCTGTATCTTTTTGTGATGGAATAAAAATGTAAATTTAATGGTTAGGGCATAGTTTTTTCATAGCTTTGGTACTTAACTTATTACTTGGGTTTTAAAGGCGAATTAGCATAATTGTCATGCAAAACTATTTTTCATATGCCGGAAAATAGCGAATTACAGCCGTGGTTTAAGGGATTTTTAGCTAGATTTTTCATTTATTTCTGCTTTTTGCATCAATTTTCTTTCTAAAAGTTTTAGAATTTGCTATGGAGAATTAAATTTCGGGAGAATTGTAGTGTCCTTAACATATAAATATTACAGGAAGACTCGTTGCTCCATCAAATTCTTGAAAATACCCATTTTGGTAGTTACATTTAAAAAATCAAAAAAACCCTTCTCCCTTGATTTTAGAAAATGATTTTATTTGTATCTTCTTAAAAAAAAATCCTTTGCCCTCCCTCCGCCTACAATTATCGTGAATCGGAGCACTTTAACAAATCGACCGAATTGAGAAGAAAAGTCGTTCGAAAGCACAATAAGAATCAGTCGAAAAGAATTATTCAAATCACTTGGTTATCACTTTATATATCAACTATTTACTGCAAGTTAGGAAGGTCAATAGGCCAACAAATAATCAACTGATGCAAGTCATATTTTCATTAACTATTGTTATTTGTTTTTTTTATGGTGTAAAAATATTTTGATTTTCAACAACTTTCTTTCTAAAAGTCGTAGAATTTGCTATCCAGAATTAAATTTCGGGAGAACTGTAAAAAAATCAGTCAATTTTTTTTTTTGAACGCATTAAAAATTTACTTATGTTGATTTTTGTTATGTCTTTACGCCGGTTCCCGACAGTCGGCACGCAACAGGCTTCTATATAAAGATTCTAATTGTTGCTTTTCTTCTAACCCCAAAAAAATTTAGCCTTTTTTGATGTTATGACGCCACCATAGGTTCAATACAGTCGCCCTGGGAAAAATGCGAATTCTTTCTTAAAGTTGTGACATATATAGATCGTTCTTGTGCCTTACTGTGGCAAGATATTCAATAATTTGATTTTCCCCCAAAACTGTGTATATACAATGGATATAACTGTGTATAAAGCTACAAAGCTTTTATGTAAGCTGCAACAATATTTACGGTGTCTCATAGAAAAATTTTAATTTTTAATTGAAATTAGAGAAAAACCTGAAGTTTTATTTTCTATTGGGTTAAACCCAATTATAACGTAAAAAGAGAGATACTACAAAATAAACACCAGTAGGCTTATAGTCTTCAGCACAGCCAGTTATATAATGCCTTTAGAAAAAAACTGCCATTGGACCTAAAAGAATTCAGCAAATCACTTGACCATCACTTTATTTATCAAATATTTACTGCAAGTTAGAGTTGACCAATAGTGCAACTAAAAACCAACTAATGCAAGTCCTATTTTCAATTATTGTTGTTATTCGTTATTATTTAAGGTGTGAAAACCATTTGGATTTTTCAAAAAAATTATTTCTATAAGTTGTAGAATTTGCTATGCAGAATTAAATTTCAGAAGAACTGTAAAGAATCAGTCAATTTTTTTTTCAACGCATCAAAATTGTATTTATATTCATTTTCGTTACGATTTTACGCCGGGCCCCGGCACTCGGCCTGCAACAGGCTTCTATATAGATTCTAATTGCCGCTTTTCTTCTAACCACAGACAATTTCAGCCTTTTTTATGGCACTTGGTATTAACCAAGTGACAAATAGCAATCGCAAATTCTGTCGGTCTGTCAGTCCAGGTTTTGCTACTTTAGGCACTTCCAGGTAAGTTAGGACGATGAAATTTGGCATGCATATCAGGGACCGGACCAGATTAAATTAAAAATAGTCGTTTTCCCGATTTGACCATCTGGGGAGTGGGGGGCGTTCATTCGGAAAAAATAAAAAAATGAAGTATTTATAACTTAAGAATGGTTGATCAGATCTTAATGAAATTTGATCTTTGGAAGGATATCGTGTCTCAGAGCTGTTATTTTAAATCCAAACCGGATCTGGTGACATTGAAGGGGACGGGACCCAGAGATCGAATCACGCTGCAGGAATGCACTGCAGGGCCGACGCAGGGACCTTAGTAGTCAAGAAGCGTCGTTAATTCTTAAATAATATTAAATAAAAAAAACAAGTTTTTTTAAATGAAAGTAAGGAGCGACATTAAAACTTAAAACGAACAGAAATTACTCCGTATATGAAAGGGGCTTTTCCTCCTCGACACCCCGCTCCTTACGCTAAAGTTTTTTATTGTTTTAAAAGCGGAGTTGCGAGAAAGAATCAAACTTTAGCGCAAGGAGCGGGGTGTCGAGGAGGAAAAGCCCCTTTCATATACGGAGTAATTTCTGTTCGTTTTAAGTTTTAATGTCGCTCCTTACTTTCATTTAAAAAAACTTGTTTTTTTTTATTTAATTTCTGAAGTTTTTGAATTAATGCATGTCTGATTTTGCTCTCCGTACATAAATTACTAAAATGAAATTTGCATATTAATTCTTTTTTTGGCTAAATAGCTTTCTCTTAGTTTTGATCAGACGATTTTGAGAAATAAGGGGTGGGGAAGGAGGTCTAGTTGCCTTCCAATTTTTCGGTTACTCAAAAAGGCAACTAGATCTTCTAATTTTTTACGAACGTTTTTATTAGTAAAAAAAAACGTAACTTAAGAATTAACTTACGTAACAAACGTACATAACTTACGTAACTTACGTTACGTTTTATCCCAATTCTTTAAGAATGACCCCTGAATCAGAAAGGCCGTAGAATAAATAGTTGAAATTATTTAAAAAATTTTTAGCATAAAGAGCGAAGTATTTATCTCCTCCTAAATACCTCGCTCTTTATGCTAAAGCATTTTTAGAACCCTTCATATGCGTAATAATCTCTGTTCGTTTTAAGTTTTAATGCTCCTCCTTACTTTCAATTGAAAAACTTTTTCATGTTTATATTTTCATTGTTTTTTTATAGTAATGCTAGAAAGTCCTGCGCCCTTTTCATTGAATTTCTCTTTCCCCATGAAATACTCCTCCAAGGAAAGATCCTCCCATATAGCCCCCTCCCCTGAACCCCACACCCAAACCAAAAAATCCCCCTGATAACATCAGTACACTTCCAGTAACCATTACTGTATGTAAACATGGTCAAAGTTTGTAACGTGCAGCCCCTCCCCCAGGGACTGTGGGGGTAAGTCATCCCCAAAGACATAGTTATTATGTTTTCGACTATGCGGAACAAATTGGCTATCTCAAAATTTTGATCCGTTGACTTTGGGAAAATGAGCGTGGGAGGGGGCCTAGGTGCCCTCCAATTTTTTTGGTCACTTTAAAAGGCACTAGAACTTTTCATTTCCGTTAGAATGAGCCCTCTTGCAAAACTCTAGGACCACTTGGTCGATACGATGACCCCTGAAAAAAAAAAAAATAAATAAATAAAATAAACACGCACCCGTGATTTGTCTTCTGGAAAAAAAAATACGAAATTCCACATTTTTGTAGATTGGACCTTGGAATTTTTTCTATAGGGTTCTCTGATACGCCGAATGCGATGGTGTAATTTTCTTTAAGATCCTATGACTTTTAGGGGGTGTTACCCCCTATTTTCCAAAATAAGGCAAATTTTCTCAGGCTCGTAACTTTTGATGACAAAGACTAAATTTGATGAAACTTATATATTTAAAATCAGCATAAAAATCCGATTCTTTTGATATATCTTTTAGTATCGAAATTCCGTTTTTTAGAGTTTCGTTTACTATTGAGCCGGGTCGCTCCTTACTACAGTTCGTTAACCACGAACTGTTTGAAAAATTGAAGTGGAGTTGGGAGGGGGAAATCTAAAATCTTGGAAAACACTTTGAGTGGAGGGATCGGGATGAAACTTGGTGGGGGAAATAAGCACAAGTCCTAGATACATGATTGAAATAACCGGAACGGATCCGCTCTCTTGGGGTAGTTGAGGATGTGTGTTAATTCTGAAAAATTAGGAAAAATGAGGTATTTTTAACTTACGAACGGGTGATCGGATCTCAATGAAATTTGATATTTAGAAGGATATCGTATCTCAAAGCTCTCATTTCAAACCCCGACCGGATATGGCCACCTTGGGGGGAGTTTGGGGGAACCTAAAATCATGGAAAACGCTTAGATTGGAGGGATCGGGATGAAAACTGGTGGGAAAAATAAGCAGAAGTCTTATATACGTGATTGACATAATTGGAACGGATCTGCTCTATTGGGGGGGGGATAATTCCGGTGTTCGGACTCACCTATAAATTCCAATAAATTCCTATATTTTAATGCACTCCTATAAAATGCCTATATTTTGGCTAAAATCCTATTATTCCTATATTTTTGGCTGAAGAGCACTAAGAACATTGCTCATGATTTGCAATTTTCTGTCTTTTGGTGTAGATTGATAATTAATTACAACGAGCTGTTTGAACTTAACTAATGCTTTGTGTTGGGCTTAGTAAGCTGCTTCTGCCTGGGCTATGCTGTTGTGTTGACTTAGTAGCCTATGTTTTGTTTTTTGTCATGTTGGGCCTGTCCGAAATGAGCGAAGATCAGTATATGGGCTAGCAATCTCTGCTTAATGAGACTGGAGTTCTTGCGACTTATGTGTCTCCTGGCTGAACGCTGGCTGGCTGATGTGAATACGGCCCAGTTATTCAAGTGGGCTTTTCTAAGATAGTTGCTAATCGAGGGAAGTATAATAGACGTGCACTGGGTAGGCTATATGCTACATTCTGTGATCAATCAGTCCTTTATCTATCTGGTCTTTATCCCCTTCTAAAGAAAAATGATGTTAATCAGATTCGGACTTTTTATTTCAGATATTGTAAATTTTTACTTTATCTCCCTCTTTGGTATAGCAATGGCAAGATAATTCGTAAGTTTGATGTCCCTGATAGAAGTGCAAAGTTGGCCCTCCTGCATGGAAGGTTGTCGGAATCAGCTTTTTATCGTTTATCGCCGCATCATCCTTTGCTCCGTCTGTTCGGTTAATCTCATTGTAGCATAGTGTTTTTATGGCACTTGGTATTAACCAAGTGACATTTAGCAATCGCAAATTTTGTCTGTGTCGGTCCTGGTTTTGCTACTTGAGGCACTTCCAGGTAAGCTAGGATGATGAAATTTGGCAGGCATATTAGGAACTGGACCAGATTAAATTAGAAATAGTCTTTTTCCCGATTTGACCATCTTGGGGGGGGGAGTGGGGGCCCGTTAATTCAGAAAAAATAGAAAAATGAAGTATTTTTAACTTACGAACGGTTGATCAGATCTCAATGAAATTTGATGTTTGGAAGGATATCGTGTCTCAGAGCTGTTATTTTAAATCCCGACAGGATCTGGGGACATTGGGGGAGTTTGGGGTGACCTAAAATCATGGAAAACGCTTCTATTGGAGGGATTGGGCTGAAACTTGGTGAGAAAAATAACCTCAAGTCCTATATACATGATTGACATAACCAGAACGGATCCGCTCTCTTTGGGGTAGTTTGGGGGCGGCGGTTGATTCTGAAAAATTAGAAAAATGAGGTATTTTTAACTTACGAACGGGTGATCGGATCTCAGTGAAATTTGATATATTATAAGGATATCGTGTCTTAAAGCTCTTATTTTAAATCCCGACCGGATCTGGAGACATTGGGGGGAATTTGGGGGACCTAAAATCATGGAAAACGCTTAGATTGGAGGGATCGGGATGAAACTTGGTAATTTATGTGACCAGGCATCCCACGCCATCTACCATAGATCTGATCCCGAGGACTTCCGAATCCTATATTTGGCATATATTTGGGCCCGGGAAATCCTATAAAATAGGACAGAGCCTATAATTTGAAACGAACCGACCTGTCCGAACCCTGTAATTCTGAAAAATTAGAGAAATAATGTATTTTTACCTTACGAAGGAGTGGTCGTATCTTCATGAAACTTCATATTTAGAAGGACCTCGTAACTCAGATCTCTTATTTTAATTCTCAACCGGATCCAGCGTCATTGGAGGGGGCAGTTGGAGGTGGGGGGGACCGGAAATCTTAGAAAATACTTAAGGTGGAGAGATCAGGATGAGACTGGATGGGAAGAATAAAAACCTGTCTAAGATACGTGACTGACATAACCGGACCGGACCTGCACTCTTTTGTGGAGTTGTGGGGGGGGGGCGGTAATTTGGAAAAATGAGGTATTTGTAACTTACGAAAGGGTGACCAGATCTTAATGAAATTTGTTATTTAGAAGGATCTTGTGCTTTAAAGCTCTAATTTTAAATTCCGACCAGATCCTGTGACATTGGGGGGAGTTGGAGGGGGGAACCGGAATTCTTGGAAAACGTGAAAATTGGGGTATTTTTTATCTTACGAATAGGTGATCGGACCTTAAAGAAATTTGATATTTAAAAGGACATCGTGACTCAGAGCTTTTATTTTAAATACTGACCGGCATTAAGCCTCTGATTTCCCTTTTAAATCAATCTATTGATTCTTAGAATTTTGTTAGAGCTCATATCATATGAGCTCTTGGCTCTTAGCTCTTCTTGCCTCGTCACAAGAGCCATATGAGCTCTTAGCTCTTGTTTTGTCATGACGTCATCACAGATTCGATAGAGTCGTCCTGGGAAAAATACCAACTCTTTCTTAAAGTTGTTACTTATTAATATATTCTCTGAGGCCAACCTGACTTTTATACTTAATAATGATAGATGGTAATAAGCTTACCTAAGCCATGGATATCAGGTGATTGATTTTCCCAACGATAATTTCGACAGGACCTGGGCCTGTCATCATCAGGTTAAATTCAAATTTCTTGCCAGAAAGTAAAATCACTAAATAAATTAAACTAAAAACACTGAACAACACTAATGATGAGCCGAACCTGGAATTATTGTTGTGCCATGGCCCGAATTTTGGTAGAGGCATTGATGGCTGCTGTCCTAGTAGATCTTACAGAGCTTGGGCTTTTAGGAAAGGGCTGGAGTTTTTTGTGAGTTTTCAATTTATGGGTGACTGGTTTCCCAAATTTCGCTAATGTGAAACTCACCATTGTCTTTATTGATGGCTGGTTTATTTTTAGCTATTTCCAAAGTTTCTCTGATTTTCTGCTTTAAGAGTTGTGGGACTATAGCAATTATTTGGGCTTAGTCAAACTTAGTGGAGTGGGAAGGGTTTTCAAAGATATGATGGGCCAATGCAGAAAAATTATCTTCATCCTTTAGCTTTGTCTTTTTAAGGCAGACATCAATGGAATCAGCATGTTTTTTTAGTTCGGTGATGTAGAGGTGTCATGGTACGACCTATATATGTATCACCGCATCTGCAAGGAATCTCATATACCCTTGGTGGATATGAAGTAATCTTGTCCTTGTCATCTCTTATATAATCAAGTTCAGTCTTCAGCTCAAAATCAGAGGAGCATACTAAAAATGCTCTATCAACCAATGAATAGACTATAGAATTTGACTATAGGGTGGTTATAGGAGTCATATCTCAGATATCTATCACTGTGAGTTGGCTTTCTATACACACTCAAGTCCAACCTAGTTTCTCGTTTTGAAATGAGAACATCTAAGAAGGGTAAATTGTGGTTATTTTCAAGTTCAATGGTGAACTTAATATCTGAGTAATAACCTGATGATGACAGGCACAGGTCCTGTCGAAATTATCGTTAGAAACATCAATCACCTGACATCCATAGCTTAGGTAAGCGTATTACCATCTATGATTATTATGTGACCTATTAAGATCGTTCTTGTACAGTACTGCGACAAGGTGTTAAAAAATTTGGTTTTTCCACAAAACTGTGTATATGCATTGGATGTAACTGCAATTATATCCAAGTAGTTATAAGTATTTTGGAGTTTACATAGTAGCTTTCTAGCTTAATACACAGTTATATTCAAAGTATTTACACAGTCTTGTGGAAAAATAAAATTATTTAATACCTTGTCACAGTACGGTGGATGAAATTGCACTTCTTGATCAGGGGTTTGCGGGTTCAAACCCACCTGTGGCAAGGAAAGCTGACTAAATTGGTCTTGAGTTATCCTTTGTATTTATAAAAAAATTTTGTTATTCGGGTTTTCTACCGCTATTATGTAACTGGTTCCGTTGAAAACCGTAAGCCTACTGTTGTTTGTTTTACTGCATCTTTCTTTTTATGCAATGACTGGATTTAACCTCATACAAAATAATACTTCTTTTAAAAGTTTCAGAGATTTCTCTAGTTTCAATTGAAAAATTATAATTTTTGATGAAACACCGTAAGTATTTTTACAGTTTACATAATAGCTTTCTAGTTTTATGCACAGTTATATTCAAAGTATTTACACAGTCTTGTGGAAAAATAAAATTATTTAATACCTTGTCACAGTACGGTGGATGAAATTGCACTTCTTGATCAGGGGTTTGCGGGTTCAAACCCACCTGTGGCAAGGAAAGCTGACTAAATTGGTCTTGAGTTATCCTTTGTATTTATAAAAAAATTTTGTTATTCGGGTTTTCTACCGCTATTATGTAACTGGTTCCGTTGAAAACCGTAAGCCTACTGTTGTTTGTTTTACTGCATCTTTCTTTTTATGCAATGACTGGATTTAACCTCATACAAAATAATACTTCTTTTAAAAGTTTCAGAGATTTCTCTAGTTTCAATTGAAAAATTATAATTTTTGATGAAACACCGTAAGTATTTTTACAGTTTACATAATAGCTTTCTAGTTTTATGCACAGTTATATTCAAAGTATTTACACAGTCTTGTGGAAAAATAAAATTATTTAATACCTTGTCACAGTACGGTGGATGAAATTGCACTTCTTGATCAGGGGTTTGCGGGTTCAAACCCACCTGTGGCAAGGAAAGCTGACTAAATTGGTCTTGAGTTATCCTTTGTATTTATAAAAAAATTTTGTTATTCGGGTTTTCTACCGCTATTATGTAACTGGTTCCGTTGAAAACCGTAAGCCTACTGTTGTTTGTTTTACTGCATCTTTCTTTTTATGCAATGACTGGATTTAACCTCATACAAAATAATACTTCTTTTAAAAGTTTCAGAGATTTCTCTAGTTTCAATTGAAAAATTATAATTTTTGATGAAACACCGTAAGTATTTTTACAGTTTACATAATAGCTTTCTAGTTTT